>NC_052499.1:84238288-84387665 GCF_016617805.1 Bactrocera tryoni
TGATCAGGGTAACGAGTAGAGTTGAAATCCGGATGTCTGTCTGTCCGTCTGTCTGTCCGTTCGTCTGTCCGTCCGTCCGTGCAAGCTGTAACTTGAGTAAAAATTGAGATATCATGATGAAACTTGGTACACGTATTCCTTGGGTCCATAAGAAAGTTCGAAGATGGGCAAAATCGGCCCACTGCCACGCCCACGAAATGGCGGAAACCGAAAACCTATAAAGTGTCATAACTAAGCCATAAATAAAGATATTAAAGAGAAATTCGGCACAAAGGATCGCATTAGAGAGTGGCATACTTGGACGCAATTTTTTTGGAAAAGTGGGCGTGGCCCCGCCCAATACTAAGTTTTTTGAACATATCTCGGAAACTACTACATAGCTATGTCACCCAAACTCTACAGAGTAATTTCCTTCAGGCATTTCCATATACAGTTCAAAAATGGAAGAAATCGGATAATAACCACGCCCACCTCCCATACAAAGGTTATGTTGAAAATCACTAAAAGTACGTTAACCGACTAACAAAAAACGTCAGAAACACTAAATTTTGTGGAAGAAATGGCAGAAGGAAGCTGCACCTAGGCTTATTTTAAAAATTGAAAATGGGCGTAGCGTCGCCCTTTTATAAACCAAAAACCATATCTCAGGAACTACTAGACCGATTTCAATGAAATTCGGTATATAATATTCTCGTAACACCCTGATGACATGTACGAAATATGGGTGAAATCGGTTTTCAACCACGCCTTCTTCCAATATAACGCTATTTTGAATTCCATCTGATGCCTTCTCTGTATAATACATACATATGTATATATGTACATTAGGAACCAATGATGATAGCGGAATAAAACTTTACACAAATATGGTATTTGAAAAATATATAAATGACGGATAATGAAATCTCGATTATCACTTTATCATGCAAGAGTATAAAATGTTCGGTGACACCCGAACTTAGCCCTTCCTTACTTGTTCAATATTTGCTTTGATGTGTTTGGGGAACTTCTCTTCTAGATATAGTATACAAATTCGCACACTGCCACAGGCAGCTTGGCACTATGTAGTGTGGGTCTGTTGGCCGAAAGCAGATTTGAATAGAACGCAGAAAACGTAAAACAAATAAAGCATAACATAAGTATTTCTATTCTCCGATTGCTCAATAATATTCCCTGGTTGATCGTGTTAAAATTCTAGTTCTAAATTTTTCAAAAGTTCTAATATCGAACCTGCACCTTCTTTATGTTTTACGTTCTCTGGTTTACCCTACTGTATGTTCTCACAAACAAATGCCTCTAACGTTGCATTAATCGGATAAAAATCAACTCTAGGAAATAACGGACACCTTAACATACAATCCGATACATATTTGCATCATATAAATGTTGATATTAGTCACTGGGCCGATTAGTGGAATTCCAATGAATAGTTTAAAGCAAAATTAGTTAGAATGCATGTGATAATTGAATGTCATTATATATGTAAGAGTAAATATAAATCTATTAACGATGTGAAGTAAATGATTTGCGATATTTATAGCATAATCTTCGCAAATTAAATTACTCAGAAAATTTATTGGGAAAACGGCAAAAAAATTGGTCAATAATTATTCGCCAAGGCCCTGATACAGACATACTTGTACAAACATTTATGAGTTACATTTTGTGGCCAATCAAGTACGAACTTTTATGATGAAGCAGTTTGTCCGCTTATGCGCTGTTATTACATAACAGGTGGAAAGCTAATTGAAAGCGAAACTAAATTTAAGCCGCTTAAGGCAAAAAAATGGAAAAGGAGCTTAATAACATTGTTTCAATTACACTTTTTAGAAGCAATTAAACAGTGCAGATTTAATTTGTTTTACGAATGCGTGTGTGTGAATATATGTGTTAGATTGCACTGCACAAAATATGGAAAATACAACAGTGGAAATATTTTTATATATTCGAATTTCTTACAAACGAAATTATAGACATCGCATCACTTTACCACACAACTAATTTTGTAACAAAAAAATTATATAAAAAAAACATCTCACTTAAACTTTTTTTAATCTGAAATAAAGATGTTTTTAAACTGGTGACCTAACGATATGGCAACATCAAGTCACTACAACTAGATCAACCATTAATTTCTTCCACAAAATCTGAATTCCTCAAACAAATAACATATTTGTACCTTTAAAACGCTCACATAAACTATTGCCTAGTTAGAAAAGTAAACTCGTTTAAGCTGAAACTGCGAATTGGCGCTATCAGTTTGTTTCAACTTTCCGCATTTTTCAACCCAAACTAACCTTACATATAATAACTCATATAACCAAATATTTATGTTTACATGTTATCGTACAAACGCTACGTTGCAAAATTTCAACGGAATTCAATTGTCACGAAACGGCTTGTCAAATGGCGCGCTTCAAGCTTTTATGCGCCTGAGGTGCCTATAAAAGCCCCATGGCTTTTTTAGAAATGGCAATTTAGTAGCAATTTCTCACAGCTCGTAAAATATACATGCACATTGAATAATCGGAAATCAATATTGCTGTCGGAGTGCTTACGATATATGTATGTATGTAAAAGCGGTAAATGTAATTTAAACAAAATAAAAAGTGATACTAAAAAAATTATTTTTTATATTGTGAATAAAGAATACATATGACATAAAGTAAGCTCCTTTGAGTAATGACACTTTAGTATACTAAATTTATCATCACAAAAGTGGATATAAAGACTTCTGCGTGCATATTAGGGTACTCCATTGAGGGATGTGGTCTCTCAGTTTTTGTGATATCGATCTAAAATTTTGAGTACGCCTTTTTCTCCCAAAGAAGCTGTTCCTTTGATGAAACCGTCTATATCGGACCACTATAGTATATAGCTTCTGTATAAACTGTACGATCGGAATCATGTGCTTGTATGAAAAGCTACGGAAAAATTGCTCAGAGCGTTTGGATCACTATCTTGACCAATAAACTGATTAATCCGAGTTATTTGTATTTATGCAGGGAACTATGTATAGCTTCGTGTTTCCTTGTGTTTACTCCAATTTGATTTTCGGCGTACCTTTTTTGTTTTTTGAAAATCTCGTGTATAGCCTTTTTGGGCATAAAATTCACAAAGGGCTGCGTGAGTCGCCGCGACCAACAGCTTTTAAGTTATAGATCTGAGAAGATGAATTTTAATTTTGATTTACATATTTTTTTTTAATTTAAAATTTATTAGATAATAATTTATTAAAAACCTTAAAAAGCCATTAACTTCGTATTTAATAAACCAACAATTTTGATTAATAAATATTGAAAATACTTCCGAGTATAATTGTTTTTGTTATAAACGAAGCACCCTAAAGCACTTGCCACATATGTATGAGCCTTTGCGTTTTTGCAGCATTGTACATAGATTACTAATGCTACAACGGACTGTTCCAAACACCTTTCTACATATGTACTATTGCTTTTGTGCATGTGTTCACAAGCCAATCAATCACGCCTAATCCCTGCAGCTTCCACACGCTTTCACAATAACAGTAACTTAGCACTGCTTCACCACTGTCTTACTGGGCCAAAGTCCATTTTAGATTAGCAAACGCTCGAATAGCCACTAAATACTCGACTTGTGGCGGCAAGAAGTGCTGCCAAAAATACTTGAACGCATTTAGGGATACAAAAAGAAAAAAATCGAAAATAATTGATGACCAGCTCTGTAAGACATTTAATTTCTGCATTAAATTTAAACAAATGTGGAATCTTTTGTTAAAGTTTTAAGTCGAAAAACGTAGCGTATGAGTTTGAGATTGAAAAAATTGCATGAAAGTGTACGCTTAATGCATACATATTTACAATAACAACATGCAATACTTTTACTATTTAGTTAATTTTTTTATAATTCATTTTTAAATTTTTTTTCGCTATTTTGTTCTATGTTATTTAGTGGCCAAAATTCGCTGAAAAATCGAATTTTAACTTTTCTCAGCTTATTTTTGCTCTTTTCATACGTTTGCATGTAACTGAAGCCAACGCTTCAAAGAAGCGCAAGCAACATTTTAGATAATAAAATTTAAAAGCCTCACAGCCTGCGCGTATTAAAATTTGTAACTCAATATTTCTACAAAATTTTCATATTAAATTATTTTGTATTAATTGCTTGCAGAATTTTGAAATAGATACTAATTAGCATAAACTTTACAAATATACAGAAAAACTATTAATGGACTTAACTAAAAGGCTATGTGAAATGCCTTTTAATGGTGGATTGTCGTCATCATCATCATCAGAAAACTCAAAAATAATTTATTATAATTTTTTTTTTCATTTATAGTTATTTATATACTGACTTGGCAATCCACTATGAAACATGAGACAACTTTGCAATATCTAGTATAAGTATTTTATATAAAGAACAACAATTCAAAATTTAAACGCTTACTAAATTTTTTGACTTAAAATTTTCATATTAAAAAATGTCTGAATTCTTTATCTATTTTCAGTTAATTTTCAGCTAAATTTCCACTGACTATATATAAACCCAGCTATAACTGCGTAAGCGCTATCCACGCCAATGAGAAATCAGATATATAAACTCTTGCCACTATATTTACAAACTACCAACAGGAGTTTGATTAAATTCTCTGCGAAAACTCTCAGCCTTACCAGCTTTAAAGAGAAGTAAATAATAAAAGCATTTAAAGCGAAGCAATTAACGCCACGCTGAAATGCACGGCATCGTGAAATTTATTCCTGTATGCACAGAGCAGAGAAAATGCATAAATAAATAACTGCTTGTAAATAAACAAACGATTAAGGTGGTGTACATGGCGTATACGTAGCATTTACTCCTGTACGTGCACCCAAATGGTATTTGACTATATACTATGTTTCTATATCTATATTTAAGCAAATAGGTTATCGTTGAAGGTAAATCTTTCTAAATTTGAGCATTCATGTTATAAATCTCGAAACTTTTACTTCAGCGGCTATATGATTCATTCAGTTTTGGAGAGTCTATGCTGTGCAATACTAATAATAATGAATTAAGCACTTTCGCGTAAGCAATTTCGAATTTTTCCAGTTAAGTCATTTATAAATGTTATATTCGCCTTTGATTTTCCTCTTTGTTTCAAGCGCTAAACTTAATCTTATGAGGAGATCAATTAAGTCTTCAGTAAACAACTTAATATATATTTCTTGTGTGCGTGTGTATGTCACTAAACTCCTCTTAAACGACTGTACCGATTTTGATGAGACTTTTTGTATGTGTTTAAGCAGATTCGAGGATGGTTTGGATTCACCAGATTTGGTCCAACACGATATGACTGCACGACAGCGCACTGTAAATGGCGACGTGAAGCCTACTACATGAACATTTAAAAGAGCGCAGCGACATAACAATGGGCGGCATTCATTTAAACGAAAATTTTTTGGGAGAGTTGAAAAAAAAATGTTCAAAAATGAGATAAAATAATGAAGAAATTCGCTATATTTTGAAATTTTTAAAGTTTATGGAGACGATGCTGTATCAGTTCGTGTAGCACAACAATGGTTCGCTCGCTTCCGTTCTGAAAATTTCGAAATTTCGATTTACACTGATGAAATTTTAATGTAATTATAACAAAAAAAATAAGTTGAAGTATGATAGGAAATACGAAAATTCTTTTTCGACTATCCCATATATATTATAAATGTGTAATTTTAGCAATTTTCTGATATCCTTTTTGTCTACCACATTTCCAACGGGGTTCGCTTATTCGATTTACTAGCACGTGCAGCGCCGAAAGCAAAACAAAAACCGAAATTATTTGTAAAAAGAATATCAGTTGAATTGTGGCCGCTTTAAGCAAAAAAGTCATAAATAATCAATCACAGTTGAGGAAAAGTAGCAAAAAGGTTAATTTCAGATTATATATGGAAGTGAAAGTGGAATTTACAGACATCCGACATATTTAAAGCGAGGCTGCCGGGTTTGCCAACACTATTTACATGAACAACTTAAATCTGACAAGCACAGACAAGCTTTATTTTTTACTGTTAACTTTATACGAGTATGTGGTAGACAGATAAACGGAACTTTTTTGATTGAAATTTTCTGGTTTAATGGCTACGGATTCTCATATATTTTCCTCCATTATCCTTTTTGGTCAAACTCTTTGTGTGCTTCGCCGTTTTCTACCGTGTTTTTCAACCTTTTAAATATGTAATTGCAGTAATCTTGTAACAGCACATACGAATGAAGTGGAAGGGAGATGCGAATGCATTTTTAACCAGAGCAAAAAACTACAACGATTTTCACAAAACAAATTTTTACAATACTAGCAAGCTCTTACCTTGATTGTTGCCATGACAGCCACACAAAGCAAGAAAAATATAAAGAAGCAAAGTTTTCTCTTGAATATTCAAATTGCAACAAAGTGGGTAGTCCAAAAAGTTTTGTAAGGAATGTCCAAACGAGCGTTGCTATTAAACACGTATATCTACTCGAACACACATACACACAAACACACATACATACATGCTTACTGTGCTGGGTAGTAGTGCGTCAAACATTTTGAGATTGCATTTTGTTTTGTTGTCCGAATGACTTGTATTTGATTCAACCGCAGGCAAAGATTTTGTCCAAAACCATTTGCATTTTCTCTAGAAAAATTAAAGTTTCTGATATCTCAAACAAGCAAATGAACATGTCGAACATTTTAAAACCATTTTCTGTTAACAGTAATACTAATCACTTATCTCACTGCTGACAAGCAAAAAATAAATATTTTGTTGAACTACTTTGCTACAGTAAATCCACTCGCTCGAATAAAATGAACATCATAAAATTTATATGAATATTTTTCTCTTCAGAATTTCCTTATATTTTGAATTTTCGGTGAAATGAAGCAGAAAAAGTAGTAGAAAATTTTGTTTAGCTATTTCCAGAAGGCAGAAGTTTATTGCAGCTGCGTGGGCAACAGCAGCAGCAAAACTTTTACGAAAATGGTAATTAATGTTAATGAAAAATTCTGAATATTAAAAAATTTCAGTGCCGTTAAAAAGCTTTGCTTCACAAAAATTGCAAGAAAATATTTATAATGGAAAAACTAGAAAGCACAAAGTTGTACTATTCAATAAATTGAACGCTTTTCGCTGAACAACAATTTTGAGAGAAAAATTATTGCTTTTATTTGCAAACGGTGAATGCTGAAACCATTTGAAGCTAAACTTTGTGAGCGAAAATGAATTTGCTTTTATTTTATTTCGACTTTATTGCCGCAATGATTGACTTTCCTGCAAACCAAATCATCAAATGATATTAAAACCAGAGTGTCTTTCTGAATTTATTTAAAATTTGAAAACTTTTAAAAAGAAAACTACTGTGACTAATTAGAAATTTCTTTTATTATTATATCTTTTATATTAGTTTTAAAATGGCTTTGATTTTACATGTTCAATGCCATAATAATTTGAATATTGTTATTTTGTGGAATTATTCGCTAACCAAATTCTAACTGAGCGATCTCATAAAGCAAATGAGAGGATGCTATCATTTAATTTTTGCCAAATTAAACCAGACGTATCAATCTGTTACTATCGAAAATGGAATTTGCATGCGTAACTCAGAAATTCAGGATCCTTTCGCTTTGAACTCCACCCTTTTGGCTCATATTAAACAAATGCTTTACTAATATAATTAATAGAGCTTTGTCTTATTTCACATTAAGGACATAGTTTTTGCATTTAATATTCATCATTTCTCAGAAAATGTGCTTAACTAACGATTCAATAGCAAACACAAATTTCTTAGACAAATGTTGCTCATACGCACTGGGCTATATATCGAAGTTTTACTGGGAGAATGAATCGAACCAAGCTATTATTCTTAGAACTGTTTATTTTATTTATAAGACTAATTCGAAACTTTTTAACATGCATAACAAAGATTATTATAATGTTAATATATCATCAAGCAATCATGTCATTTTTATTCAGTATAGTTTTGGGCATTTGGCAAATCGTTCAACTTTATTACGGAAATTCAGGTTCTGTAAAGAATGTTTTTCGCGTTTGGCTCAACTAAGGGTCAACATAATTGGCCTACTAAGCGAACTATTCGAAATAACACCACCATCTTGAGACCCAGCATTCATTATTGGATAATATTCAACCGAATGGACTACGTCCAGGACGCTGCAGCGCGCTGTGAAGCAAATATAGTAGCCGTAGTAGAGTGTATGTGGAAACCATCGCCGTCTGCAGCAACTCGGACGAAACGACTCGGTACATTTTACGTCGAGATCTTAAACTGAAAGCGTGCAAAATACAGCTTATACAAGAACTGAAGCCTTTCAACCTTCCCAGGCAACATCACATCGTTCTATGAGCACTTGAAAAGTTCCAAGAAGATCCGACGTTTTCGAGTCAAATTTTGTTCACCGATGAAGCCCATTCCTGGTTCAATGGGTATGTTAACAAGCAAAATTGCCAAACTTGGGACTAAGAGCAATCTGAAGAGATTCAAGAGCTGCCATTTTATCCAGAAAAAAAACAATGGTTTGGTGTAGTTTGTGGGCCAGTGGAATCATCGGTCCATAAGTATTTCTTCAAAAATGATGCCGGTGAGAACGTAACCGTCAATGACGACCGTTATAGAGCCATGATAACCGACTATTCAATGCCTTATTAAAGCTCGTGGTATCTGCTACATTTGGTTTCAACAAGACCGCGTCACTTCCCACACATCGCATCAATCATTGGATTTATTGAGAAAACACTTCGGTGAGCAGAAATTATCTTTTTTGGGCCGGTCGCTTAGCCACCAAGATCGTTTGATATCACACCGTTAGACTTTTACCTATGGGTATATGGTCTTGGAGCAAAACATAACGCGTGTGATTCACCACTTATCAGTCTAAATGCTCAAATATGCCCTTTATAAGCTTACAATATAAAATTAAAGGAACTCATTCCACAACAGTGGAGTCTAGAAGCAAATTATAAATTATTAAACGCCAGAAGATTGCGGAGCTTATCATCAAAACCCATTTTACTTTCAACGAACGAATAAAAACCATTGCTAATAACAATTTTTGTATTTATAATCGCCATCAATAAGGCAGCAAGATTATTTAATTGAATTTTAGCACAAACAACGAAACCTGAATAGCTACTTACAAACAATTTATGTACTACATATATATTGGCACACGACAAGCTCCGCTCAAGTTGTCAAAGCAACTTAAGCTAAGGACAAAACTTCGCAGTGAGCACGCCAGCATCGAGCGGCAACAGGTATAACAGACTATATGAGCGTTGCTAGCAACATGTTGCCATTTACAACATTATATTGCTACACACAAAATTCTATGGCATCCACGTTGCTATTATTACTGTGAAGTTCTACTAGTGAACTACTTGTCGTTGGGGTTCACACATTTTGCAATGTTTACCAGCAAGTAACACAGAAGTCATATAGCAAACAGACGGGTGCACAATGGAGAGAATGGAAAATATGTTAAGTGCATACGTAATTTGATTTTAATTGTTAATGGAAAAATACTTCAACGAATCTTTGGTTATAAACACATGATATACATATAAGTATATACATATGTACATATATGCATGAAAAATATATAAAAGCGCTGGCTAAATAGGCGCATATAAAGGTAGGTGAATATTCATATATGGAATTATGTGACGGGGAAATATAATATTGCAAGCTGCCCACTTAACTGTTATAACCTCATTTATGCATTTAAATTCACACAAAAGTTAACTCTACAAAGTTGTACACCTTCGTGCGTCGTTTTTATTATTATTTTATTTCAACAAATTATGTTCTTAACAAAAACGCCTTTGTATCCTGAAAGCTTAGTAACGCCGCAGGCTAAAGCTAATTTCGAAGTAGCAGTGGTTTCCGAAGGTGTAGCAAAATTTTGGTTTTCTACGCCTACTTTTCAAGTGCTCTCTCTCTTTCTATTGTCATTAACGTTCAGCTAATTATAGCATAAAGGCTTTTATATACAGGGGTTTCCAAAAGGAGTAATGTGATTTCTTTAAAATAAAATGCAAAGTAATTGTTAAGAAATTTCAATTGTTTCATTTAATATGAAGTACAATCGATATATAACGATATATGTGACCTGGTCTACGAAAAGGGAGCTAACGTGCGAAAACTAGTTTTCTGGGAAAAGCTGTTAAAAATAATCGTCAGTTTCTCGTTATCTCATTAATTAATTGTTCTTCTTTTTTTTGACACCTAAGCCCCCTTTCCGTAGACCAGGTCACACATATATACATATATAACATCACTGAAATGACCCCCATGACTTCTTTTACAGGAACGAATTCGATGAACCCAATTTTCGACTACTTTTTCCACTAAATCATGTCGCATGTCATGAATAGTCGTTCAATATTGACTTTAAAGCAGATACTTTGGTTTATTGTTAAAGACCAATGACTTCAAATAACCCTACAAGAAGTAGTCCAATAGTCTTAAATAACAACTTCTTGGTGGTCATTCAATGCCACAATTTCTTGAATTAACTAAAACTCCAAACTTTTCTCGCAATAATTTGGTTGTTGCACGTGCTGTGTGGCACCATATGATGTCCAGATTAACTCCTTCCAATTGCGGTCATATAAAGTTGGCTATCAACGATCTATACCGCTCTGCATTGGCAGTAACTGATGACACTTGGTGAATTTCATTTTGAAAGAAGTGTGAACTGATAATTCCACCAGACCACAAACCACACCAATCTGTCAATTTAGGTGAATATATCACAGGGTTCATGAATAATTTGTGGATTTTCTTCGCACCAGAATCACTGAGATGAAAGTGAGCCTCATCGAAGAAGTTGATTTTCTTTAAAATGTCGCTATCGTTTTCAAGTTGTTCCAAGGCAAAATCAGCAAAAACACGACGCCTACGATGGTCCAAAGGCTTCAGTTCTAAAGTGTGAACAATTTTATACGGTTGCAAGCCCAAATCCTTTCACAAACTCCGCCAGGTTGTGGTTTGAGACAGTCCGAATTCTTGAGAACGTCTTGGCATCGACAAATGGCGATCTCCAGCAACACTTGCCTGAACGGCAGCAATATTTTAATTGCCTTAAGCGGTCTTACTGATACTTGAACATTATGTGAAGAAAATTTCCGCTCGAAATTTTCAATCGACGAATAGCGAGTACAGGTGCACAATTATTTCCACCATAAACTGGCAAAAGCGCACGAAAAGTCTCAATTGGTGACCTTAGAAATCATATCATCCCTATTGGAAAGCCTGTTATTTGCGGAAATTTCGTTAAGATGCTGATCTAATTATAGCCTTTTCAAATAAAAAATTGTAACAAGCAAATTAAAAGTCATTACCGCAAAATGTGGCAAAAGCATTGGCTTATAAAATGGAGATGAGTTTCTTGAAAACTTATGAAACATATTGTATAAAATATATATTCGCAACCCACTAATAATTATACTACTCGTAACAGTATCAAGCACTAAATATGTGGGTTTTAAAAATTTTACTTTTTAAAATGAAAATTTTACCACCTCAAGTTCAAGACTTTAAAACGCTGTTATGTAGCTTTGTATCCGCCATGCAGAGCTTCGCAAACATTTCGAAATAACAAAACACAGCCGCCTGTTAATGCCATAGTGAATAGGTGAAGCGGAATTCCGCAATGAATACATGATTGCCAAACTTTTTATCTATTTGCAACTATTTCCAATTTAGTTTCACACAACATTTATGCGTCCATGCACATTTGCAGATAAACCGAGATAATACTGATTTGGCAATTTTATATGCTTTTTCCCTTAAAAAATATTTTAGTGTACAATAGTAATAGATAAAAATGAACTTAGTTTCGGAGCAACATGATAAATTTATAGCCACATGCTTGATATATTGGAAAATATGCAAGCACATAACGCTGATATAAAAGCTTTCAAGCAACTGATAGATAACTGGTTCACTCAGAACCAGTCGGAGTCCAGTTCAAAATTAGAACTGCGGCTTGAACTAATTTTAAAAATGTTAAAGCTTTGAAAGGCGGACGAACAATTTAAAATACCCGTTGATTGGGTATATAACTATATTCATACGATTGGCGTAACTTGATTATTAGTCCATTGTGCCAATATTTCAAGTATGTGTTGGAAAGTTTTTGTGCTCATGCGTCTTTTTCAGTATATGTCGCTCATTTGAAGTGAAAAAAACAATATTTTTTCATTCAAATATGGCGAACTTTGTACCTTAAAAAGTGTTTTGCATCGAGTTCTTCTTCGTTACTTTAATACGAAAGAAACCATAGTCGAAAGTCGTGACATTTTGATGGAAGTTTAACTGTATGAACGTACTGACAGCAGTTTATTCAATTTAAAAGTGGCGATTGTGGCTTGAAAGATGAAGCTGGTTCTGTGCAGTCAAACAAATGTGCAAATATGGAACTGGAATCAATACTCGTTGGAGACCAATGCCAAACACAAGGGGTCGCAGAATCTTTCAAACTGTTTGAGTGCAAAAGCAATGAAATTGGTGTTATGTAAATTGAACCCAAGGGACGTTGGCAGACAAATTTACATATCAGAAATGTTGCTTAGCACCAGAACGAGATGTCATTTTTGCATCAGATTGAACACAGTGCTGAAAAATGTACCTATTAGAGTAAACCTTAAAAGCAAAAGTCAAATCTTAAACATGACCAGCGATCCAAATCAACGGCCAATATGACGCCAACGCTTCGTATTAGGTGGGTTTAGAATGACTTTTTTATAGAGACGCTACAAAAGTAGACCGACAGGGACATCAAGCCTAATTCTTACCCATATTTTGACATTTCTCTTCACTAAGGTTTGCCATTTCATTATGGAAAGATATACGATCCAACAATGGGACGAAATTATTAAAATTTACTACCGAAATTCGGAGTCAGTGGCGTCAACTTTAAAAGCACAGCGTTCAATTTATGGTCGTCATAATGTCAGATCAGCAATCCACAGGCACGGTTGAAAATCTTCCCGTGCCAGTGAGATCTAGAAGTGCCCTTAGCGCATCAATTGAGGAAGACCCTAAACAGTCTCTCATTCTGGCTGAATGGCTTCGTCAATAAGCAAAATATGCGTTATTGGTCAGGCAGCAATCCAATCATTTCATAAGAGTTTGGGAACTACTGCAAAACGCAGTACTTAAATTTCTGCTGAGCGATACGGATATCAATATTATTTACATATATTTCCCCGAACAAAAAATTATAAAAAGCGGACAGCTTTGCTATCAAGTATTCGCTGCCCAATAGAATTTCTAATTTCCAAAGTCAATGCGCTTTCAGAATCACTTGTCATTCTTCGCAAACACAAACAAATTACAGAAATTTCAACTTCAAGGAACATCGTACCAAGAGAATGTTGAAAGCATTGCTTTGGGGTATATGAACAACCAGTACCGTCACGCAATGAGATAGTTTGGCACTAGTATTAAGTCAATTGCATTTTCGCTAAGGTAAAATACATACATATACATATCAAATTAGTTACTGAAGAGAGCACAAATGCAGATTTATTATTTCACAATTGAGTTTAATTTTAGTTGCAGTTCGCTGGAAAAATCACAAGCCAAAATGAAAATTGTTGATTTTCCTGATAAAATAAAAGTTGTACAAACACACTTTGCCATAATCTAACGCAAATATATTTCACTTTAAAAATATCCGCAGTCTTTTCCTGGCGTCAGTAATGTGGTTTATGCAAGTCCACTTCAGATTTTTGTTGTAATATGCAATTTTTGTGTTTTATTCTGAGAATAGCATGTTCAAGCATGTTCATAATCGATTTCGTCTGTATTTGGCTTAAGCCGCTTCAATTTCATAAAAATACCAAATTGTTCAGTTTTATTTTTATTTTCTGATAATTTTTTAATTGAGATTTGCAAATGGAGAAGTTGGTCCTCTCAACGACATTTATAGCCAAGGGTCATTGTACATAGGCATTTTCACTTAAAAAGCAAGTGAGTGGATTAATTAAAACTAAGCAAAAATATGGATCAAAAGGAGATAATATTCGCAAGAAGAGTTATTTTGGAGCAATCAATTACTTGTCAATCCTTTCAAATTATTATGAAAATTACTTCACAAAGAGATAGATCAAAAAGGCAAATGACGTGCTAGTAACTTTCGAAGACATTTCACCATTACTTGAGGTAAAGTAAACTAATTTGCAATTAAATCTGAGCTATAATTCTATTCTATAACAAACGCATAAATTCTGCTTGAAGCTGGAAAATGACTGACGTTTCATTTATGTTACATTTTCCTGCATTTTGATATCCTGTACAAGGTAGCAAGTCTATTGAAAAGTCCTCAGCCTCTTTGGCAAAATTCATTTTTTCTATTCAACATACATATGTAGTTCCCTCAAGACTGATACACTGATTAAAGGACTCCTACACGTTTTCGATAATATTTTTGTAATACGATTTGACCTTTGCTTCAAAATAGGCCTATATCATCATCGGCAAACACTGCTTTGAATCATAAACTCGTCATTGTTTTTGATCAAAAGTGAGCTTTCTCATACCAAAATATTCATGAATGATATGATGCCATCTCGAACAACTTTACTTTACCGTCATCCAAATAATTGTTGTGGACTTTTTTCAGGTTTTCGTTAATGACAACCTTTTTTGAGCATCTACTGAACAAAACCTTCATGGTTAATTTTCCTTGGGTAGTCTCTAGAAACTTATTAACAAAACAAATTTTTGCTAACACTGTATTTTTTTTTTTCTTCAAAAGCAATACTATTTTATCTAATTTATTTTTTAACAATATCAAAAGTTGCTCCAATCAAAATGATTTTCTTCACAAAATAAGGATTCAACAGCTATGAAATTTATACACGCGCTCAATCGTTCGACCAGGCTGGACGATTCCTTTCCAATCCCACCAAACACTCAGCATAACCGGCTTTGCGACCATGCTTTGACCATGGTCTTTTTCGCACATTATTGTCGTATTTGACTCACTTTTCTTCTCGTTTTACCATTCGCTTCAGAAATGGTTCGATTTCATTTCGTTTGAGCAAAGAATCGCACAAGTTAATTCGGTCCATTAAATTTTTCACTGACAATTCATGTGGTAGCCAAACAACGAGCTTCTTATGGTTACCAGCCTTTTTTAAATGGTTTAAAACTGTCTGGTGATGAATGTTAAGTTCCTTAACGATGTCGTGGCTGCTTATGTGCCGGTCCTGTTCAATCTTTTCCTTGATTTCATCGACTTTTTCAACGATAGGTCGACCAGAGCGAGGTGCATCTTTCACATCGAAATTTCCAGAACAGAAATGAGCAAACCATTATTGGGCTACACGAACTGATACAGCATCGTCTCCGTAAGCTGCTAACTACAACAACATCTATTGACAAAATACGAAAAGACATTTTCGACTATCCAATATTTAGCTATGAATGATAAAAAAAGGTTTTGTATATAAGGTAAAGGCGGACAGCTATAGCATTTAGCTGACATACAAGCTCAGTGATCAAAATAAAGATAAAAATATTTTCATAATACTTAATCTTGTAGGAAATGCACCTGTAAAGGGTATTATAATGTAAATTTTTTTATTGTTCTTAGCTAAAGAAATACTTATTCTTACATTATATATTTTATTTCTGTTTTAAATATGTAAATAAAGCGGCCGAAGGCTGTATGTGAAAAAGACTTGCCTACAAATATCCTCTCCAAATTATGGCCTTAAACAGCTTGTCCAAAATTGATGTTTCTCCTTTTCTACTCGCCATTCATGCTGCCAGAACTAAAATATACGCCTAAGCATATTTTGTGGGGTGAATTGTGCTGCTGACTCACATTTCTGTTAACGACAGGCTCATTATTGTGAAACCACAATTCTAGAAACCAATTAAAAGAGCCCAAAATAAGAGATGCGAATATAAAAACATTGCAGTAAATGCAAACAAACACAAACATATGTACATGTCTATGCACAAATAGCATCCAATTGCAATGCAAAGTAATCTCCCAGCGGCGTTGGCATTCGAAATTCATAAATTGACGCATTTGAAATACAGTTATGTTTTAGTAAATAATTTGAGTGCTCACATAACGGCGCAAAACTGCGTTAAATTGCCTAAAACCAAGCAAATTAGCATTTTTTAAGTTCATTAAAGCAATAATAACTGTTTTAATGAGGCATTTTCCATTAGAAAATTCAATACTCCACACAGCTCAATATAGCCTCTATGTAAGCGAGTATGTCTTCGTCAGTCGACACTAATTATGGCGCCTATTTCGTGCAGTCGTTGACTCAAATTTCAATTTTCTTTTAATATACTTTTTATGAAGTAATTACTTTTCCTCCAACCCAAAATGACTAGGTAATCGACTGTTGCCAAACATTCGGCTTCATTAAATACGCCAAAAGTGTATCGAAAAAATGCATTTGCGACTTGATTCGTCGAGGTAAAGTTTTGCGACTGAATACTCACAGCTTTATAATGAACAAATGTTGGCTTCTTTAACACTTTAAGCATTTTTTCACAAAGGCAGATGTAAGATGTGCGTACACATGCGTCTATGCCCGAATGTATGAACAGCTCTTGGAGGCCGCCGTGGCGTATGCTGAACATTTTCGTGGATGCTGTCAAAGACTGCCAAAGGCATCAAAATATTAAGTTTGTTTATATATAATTTCGTTGTTTAGTAAACCATCTGGTATCTTATATTTATAAAACTTTCACTATGCTCTCTCAATATCTTGAAGTCTAACAGAAGATTTGTGATGTCTTCATTAATATTAGGTTTTGTGCCTGAAAACTGACGCTCCTCCTATTAGTCAGATGTTTCCCTATTAGTTAGCTGTCCGGAACATCTGTTCTCGTATTGATTAATTGGCGGCTTAAGTACAATTTTAATTAATTAATTTGATGGGCGAAGCAGCTGACGCAAGTTGTTTTATAGGCTCTTATTAATTAAAGCCTAAGAAAGAAAATAAATGGGAGAAAGTAATGTGAGATAAAATAACTTCCATGTTGCCAGCAAAACACAATTAATATCCCAAACAGTTTGTTCTTATTCTTTTTTATTCGTCAATTCCTGTTGGAATTAATGCAACAATTCTTAAAAACGGAATAAAACTACAGGAAATTAGTTTCAAGGATAACACATTCAGATCTTTCTTTCATCAACGAACCTCCGATATCGGACCACCATACTATATAGCTGCCATACAAACTAGATGATCAGAGGCATCCTTCTCGCATGAAAAACTTTGTTCTCTTCACGAAATTTGGCACGGATTATTGCCAATTGCCGAGACCAATTTTCGCCAAATAGAACGCATTAGTCTAAAGAAACGATTCAAAACCACTGTGTTCTCAGTATGGAGATCTTAGAAGACCTTGGAACCAAAATCAATGACAACTATACGAAGCAGGCTCCGATATGCTGTTTTGAAGCACCAAAACTGGACTGAAGTCGATTGGCAGATAGTAATCTTCCCTGATGAGTCCAAATTCAATATGTTATGTAGCGACGGGATGTCGTACGTAAGAAGAAAAACTGGTGAACGCTATAGTGAAGAGTGCGTCCGGAAAAAAACAGAAGTAGAAATGAATTAATGATGCAATAAGGACTGAAATAGCAATGTTTAATTTCTACCAACACGGAAGACTTTTGCCCAGAAAGCAATGCACTCAAATAATATATTCATTGGCACCTTTAATTGCCTTTCTTGAAATCGTTACTACTTGAAACAATTTTGAATTGATTTATGTATATTGCCACAGCCCTTTCCACATGTAGCAGCACACACACATACTACAGATAATATTCGTAAAGCCCTACTTACATTTGTGTCGCCGCTTCAATCCAATTAACGGGAATTCAAATTTTGATTGTCACTTTTGTGTATTCTGCGAAGTGTGATAAAATCGTGACCGTTCGCCACACTCCATGTGCTCGTGGAAGCCACGTACTTTGACAAGCTCGTCAAACCACTAATAACACAACAACACACTTATCCAACAATATGCGTACCAACAACTACGGGCAAACATATTTATGTGTGTGTGAAAGGATGAAATGAGCAAAATTTCATTTCTAAGCATGTAACAGCATTAACGGAAGTGGATTTACACATGTGGAATACAAATAGTTCTTATATGTTTGTATATGTTTGTATTGAGTAGGGTTTTGTTATAGAAAGCTAAGAAAAGAGACAGTAAATGATCTTTTTGAGATTTAAGAAAACCCATCAGAGCTTTTCGCTTCTTCGGATTACTGGGATTTTCGCTAAGACAACTCATTTTTACTATATGTGACCTGGTCTACGAAAAGGGAGCTAACGTGCGAGAACTAGTTTTCTGGGAAACAGCTGTTAAAAATAAACCACACGTTTCGTCAGTTTCTCGTTATCTCATTAATTGTTCTCCTTTCCAGAGGCTTCAAGGACATCCAGTAAGTGTTGTTTTTGGTCGGAATATTATTATAGTTCATCGTGTAAGTTGCTAGTGTGGAACATTTAAAAAAGTAACACTGAAGAAGTGACGTTTACTCTAATACCGCGCAGCTGCTGTTGTCTTGTTTTCATTCGTCTCTCTTTCCGGATGTTCTGTTATCACATTTGTGTAAGTGTTTCTGTTGATTATCGTCTTCGCATTTCGCATGAAATGAAACATGAGTGTTGATGAGGAGTTCAGTGCCGTATACGGACAATATTTCCATGAAAAGGATGATGAAAACAATGAAGAGAGCGATTATGATGAAGACGAAGTATGTGTATCTCAGGCAGAAGATGATACCGAACAAACTTTTGTTAAGATTGACCTGTCTGTTGTTGAAGTAAAGGAGGAGGAGCTGGTAACAAAATTTTTGTCAAAGATTGTTGTAATAACACTGATACCATGAGAAATGATCGAGAGTACGCGGAACAATTGTTTAGAGATGTCGAAAAATGAACTTGATTTAGTGATACTAAGTCACATCGAAGCTGGAATTACATGCTAGACGAAAAAGATGACGTTGGTAAAGGACCGAACTGTGTTGTGAGCATCCTGCATTATCACCTGGAAACCTACTATAAACACATTGAAACACTCGTTCTTTTCTGTGACAATTGTGTTGGGCAGAATAAGAATAACACTGTGCTATCATATCTGCAATGGCGTTTGGCTCGGGGTCTTAACAAAACTATTTTATTCAATTTTCTACTTACAGGGCACACTAAGTTCGCGCCTGATCGTTACTTCGGTATTTTCAAAAGTAAGTATGATTTCAGTAACATCGAAACGTATGCAGATTTACTGCAGTGTGTCGAGGCATCATCACCTGGGGGTTATAATAAAGCTGTATCGCCTGGTATGAATGGGACAGCTATTTTAAACCACTGTACAAGTCACTTGTTGGAATAACGCAATCCCATCATTTCATAATATCTACAGATTGTGTAAAAACAAAGAAATTCGCAGACAGTGAAGAAATGCAGTCCTTTAAGCTTCTGTTAAAACCTATCGATCCTGAAATGCCGAAAGTTATACAACAAGCCGGTTTATCTTTGGAACGTCAGTGGTACATCTATCACAATCTTCTCAGCTTAGTTTCGGATATATCTAAAGTCGATATTGTGGCTCCATTGCCGAAAGATTTGCCATGTCGCCTTCAATCCAATTAACAGGAATTCAAATTTTGATTGTCACTTTTGTGTATTCTGCGAAGTGTGATAAAATCGTGACCGTTCGCCACACTCCATGTGCTCGTGGAAGCCACGTACTTTGACAAGCTCGTCAAACCACTAATAACACAACAACACACTTATCCAACAATATGCGTACCAACAACTACGGGCAAACATATTTATGTGTGTGTGAAAGGATGAAATGAGCAAAATTTCATTTCTAAGCATGTAACAGCATTAACGGAAGTGGATTTACACATGTGGAATACAAATAGTTCTTATATGTTTGTATATGTTTGTATTGAGTAGGGTTTTGTTATAGAAAGCTAAGAAAAGAGACAGTAAATGATCTTTTTGAGATTTAAGAAAACCCATCAGAGCTTTTCGCTTCTTCGGATTACTGGGATTTTCGCTAAGACAACTCATTTATACCTACTATATTTCGATTACAATTATAATTCTTATTCTCTTATGAGAGGTTTTAGTTTATATACTCAGCACAATAGCCGTATGCCGTCGCTGCTGTCTGATAAGCTTATAGCCTGTGTGTTAGGACTCCAATAAAATTTCTTGTGATGTACCTTGAGCTGTATATTTTTTGTTTCACCAATCACCATAGATGTTTCAAAATCCTTATGCAGTTGAATATTGTAAATTCCATACCACAGAATGCTAGCAATCAGCCCGAGTGTTTTTGAGTGGTATCTTTGAATCCCAACTTTGCTGGATAAACTTACTTTGCCCCAGATTTGAATGTCATAACACCTTAGAGGTTTCAACAGAGTTTTGTTGAGAAGAATTTTGTTTTGCTAACTTCAATTTGGAACCATGTAACCTATATGTATATTTAGTATAAGCTACGTTCTCTTTGCGCTGGGGTATTAAGAGGAAAGACAGACCGAGATACCGTGCACATAACTGAAATCAAATCGATAATTTAAATGATCGATTGTCATTCCAGTTTTAATTGTAATATTCACAAAAATATGCCTTCGAGCATTTTCGAGAATACTGTCAGTAGCCAATACGTCTATATGAAGACAACTCAGCTTCTGTCTTGTTTGGCTTGGGCATCATTACAACTTTTACACATTTCCACTGTGTGGAGAAATGGCTCAATCTGAAATTACTTACATACTATTAAAAAGCTTAATCAATAACAATAGATATTTCTCAGAAATTTGATTGTCTATGCATCAATATTAACATAATCTGCCACTTTCAATTTTTATCGGCGAGACCTCAGACCGGACCTCTGATTGCCTTAGTGTGTAAGAGGTTTATTCATTGGGGACAAACTCTTGCTTCGACATTCTAACATTGACTGGTACTACGAGGTTTGTTTAAAAATTATCGCAAATTTTAAGTTTCGCAAGAAAATGTTTATTTATTCATGAATATCTATTATGACTTTTATAAAGTAATCTCCTCCAGTAATATTGCTCATCTGCCACCTTTATTTCAAATCCTGAAGGAACTTCAAAAAGTCATGATTTATAATTTTATTTTCTTTCACCTTCGATGCAGTTTTTATCTTCTCAATCGTAGTCGCCCTTTAATGCGAATCGTTTTGGGAACAAAAAAATCACAGGTACCGGGTCTAAAGAATACGGTGGCTGTGGCGCCTTTAATGTTTTCTTTCTTGCCAAATATGCGCACATAAATAACGATGCATTCACAGGGGCATTATTATGGTGCAAAAACCACATTTTCTTGACTTTCTAAGAACATTTTGTACCACTAATAAACGTTGCGTTTATTCAAGGTAACTGCACCATATGCCACAATCAGAATTTGGCGTTCTTTGTTAAATTTTTCGGAAGAAGCCAAAATCGAAGACGAACCAAAACACATTCAAGTTGTGAAAATTAACAAAATATTCAAAAAGGGCGACCTTGTAAGCGTAAGTAGGTGAAATGAGTAGTGAGTATAACGCAACAAAAATATTGAAAATGAAATTCATATATGTATGTAGCCCTCGAAATATCAAAAATTGCTGTGCTTTTGGTACAAATCTCGTTCTGTGCAATACTTCAAGTGATTATTGGATTCTTTTTCTCGACATTCGACATTATCGTGAAATTATAATAATTATACTTATTTTTCTTAATTTTAAAAATATTAAAAAAATTTTTGTTTTTTTTTTAAGTGTGAATTCTATGGACTTTTAACATAATATAAAATAAAAATAATTTTAGCTATCCTATATTCTAAGTTGGATCAAACTATGTACTTTGTGCTAAATTTTACTAAAATCCGGTTCAGTAGTTTCAAGCTTACCCCGAACAAACAAATTGCACGTACTTATTATATTCAAGTTGAACTCTACCGATCAATGAAGAGGTTTACCCAATCGCAGCTTTATTTTATGGCTTCTGCATTTCCATCGTAAGAATTGAACATCAGCAACTGGAATCTCATTTGAAAACTTATCAGCGAGGACTCCATATTTACAAACATTGACATACATACACGTATTAACTCATACGCTAAGCCACGAAACGAAGTTTCCGAAGCACCTTTGTTCGCTCACTGAACATGAAATATTGACCACAGCTAAATTTGAAAAAACAAAGAAACTTGCAAAAGATTGGGCGTGAGTCAGTCCGCACAATAGAAGAGACTTAAATTTATTTTTCTCTCCCATGGTAACGTCGGAGGTACAACAGTTGGCAGTAGGTTAGCTTTAGCAGATTAAAGTTCCGACCTCCGACTTTTGATGCGTCCACCTACTATAAAAAGTTATATATATACAAGGTGCATTCCAAAGTAAACAGGACTTTAAAAACAAAAAACAGAACAAATGGTTTTTTTGGCAAAATCCATTTATTTTATTCAAAATAGTCTCCTTCTGCTTCATTACAGCTTTTTGCACGGTCCAAAAGCATGTCGAACGAGTGTTTTGGCTCGTTGTCCCGTATGGCCGCCAGTATGGCGGTGCAAGCCTTTTGAATGGCCTCTACGTCTGCATACTGCGTTCCTTTCATGGGCAAATGCATTTTTCAGAAAAGCAAGAAGTCGCACGGTGCCATATCAGGTGAATACGAGGAGTGGTTAACGGTTAAAATGTGATTTTTGGTCAAATAATCGTCCTTCGGATATTAGATTCTGAGCAATTTTTGGTCGTCAGTCAATTTGTGCGAAACAAACCGTGCACACACCTTTCGTAAGCCCAAATGTTCGATCAAAATGCGATAAATCGATGTTTTGGAGATGTTCAATTCCATTTCTATGAATTTCAATGACGATTTCGGCTGATTTTTGATGAATTCATGCACAATTTCGATGGAATTTCCGGTGATCACGGATTTTGATTGGCCCACATGTTGATCGTCATTTATGTCCTCACGACCACTTTGAAAACGTTGAAAGCACTCGTGCACTCTGCTACGGGATAGGCAATCATCGCCATAAACTTGTTTTATCAATTGAAACGTTTCGGTACAAGTTTTACCAATTTTAAAACAAAATTTAATGTTGGCTCTTTGTTCGCAGCTGATTTTCGCACCGATAACACAAACATACTAACACTTAAAGCGCAATAACTTCACTTTCAATCGATGAAATCATGAAATTCTCACTGAATAATCGATAAAGATAGCAGATTCTAACGCACCAGTCGACATATAGATGGCGCCACCAGGGGGCGCTAGATTCAAAAAGTCCTGTTTACTTTGGAACGCACCCTGTATTATATAAAATTTGATGTACATTTTACATACATTAAAAGTACTCCAATCCAAATGCAAGCAAATGCATATACTCACGAGTTATTATCCAAGCAATCCGACAAATTTAAACACGACCTCCATTATTTTTAGTTATTTCTTATATTTTTTATTCTAATTCACATCTAAATTACAGTTATTCTTACAAATATATTTATTTAACAGAGATCTTAGTTAATAGCGCTTTCAAACCTTGTTTAATAGTCAACATTAGTTTTTATTTGGAGAGATATCGTTGCGCTTAATATTCTTAGAACGACAACATGGACAATAGTTTAGCCTACACACACACAGAGTGACACATCGAAACAACAGCTACTTGAGTGTATCCTCGCACAACATTTTCACTTTACTCGCTAAATAAATTGACAATTACGGAGTACATACATATAAGCTCTTTGATGCCATGTACTTGCGCTGACCCATTTAAAATGCCTTTGCCAGCGCACATACACCCCTACACGTACACACATACATACATGCGTGCACACACACACACGCTGTGATGGTCAATAAGCGCTCCGCTGCTGCGAGGTCGCGGTAAATGCACACGAGCAATGGCCAATTATTGTTCTACACACACGACACATTCTTGCCACACACCCAACTACACAACACACACATATGACTAGGCACACACATGTACACGCATATATGTATGAATGTGTACTGAAGGCTAAAAATCAGCTTGTCATTGATTTATTTACGCTCGTCGTCGGCCGACGCTCGCTCTTGTCAGCAGCACAGCAGGTAGCCAGACCAACAGCAGCTGGGTCCAGCCAAATAGGGCGTTGGTGCCGCCGCCGTAGAGGGATCTCGGGTGGCCCACGCTGCACAGTACATTCTCATATTCGCGACAATTGGTGAAGTGTTTTTCGTCCGAGAGCATTTTGGCTGTGTCACGTGCAAATTTGGCCGAATTCTTGTAGCATTTGTAGCGTGCGCTGTTGTAGATGCAATTTTCGTAGGCGTAGCGTGCACTGCAAGAGATAAGAGTGTGAGGAGGATTAAAGGATTTCGACTTTCGCTTCAAGTAACAACTTTCAATTAAGCAAGCATGCACTGACTGCTTTACGGCAATAATTGGCGTGTGTTTTCCAATTAAGACTGCTAATAAAGTACACATTTTTGTGATAATCTAGAAGTAATGTAATGTGTATCAAAATTTTAGCCTTGATTCCATATTGTGGTGTCAAGTCTTCGAACATTCAGCTCTGATTCAAGATTGTGGTGGATAATCTTTGGAATGATGGTAATGACTAGAAACTACAGACAGCGGTTGTGAAGAACCTGATCTAAAAACTCATTGTAGGCCTAGTAAGCTCAGCTAATCCCAGCAATTCCCCTAAGCTATATATTTTGAAGAAATATACGTGATCCCACCCTCCAACAAGCTGAATATACATGTCTGCTAAACCACTTAAGCTACAACAACCAAATTCGCCTGGCGCAAATATTATAAGAACTCTTACTGGCAGCGTGAAAATGGATGAAATCGTATTATAACCCCGCTCACTCCCCTTATAACGGTGCAGTTAAAAACTACTAAAATAAACTTAAGAGTACTTATGTATAAGCAGTGCACAGCTACCTACCAGCAAAATTCCATAAATTTATTGGTGACATTCGTTTGCTCGCCATGCAGCTCCTCGGTGAGTATTTCCTGAAAATTGCGCGTGCAACGCATCCAGTCGTCCTGTATATAGCCGAAGCAGTCCTTGTGCTGTAAATAATCTGCAAATTTGTATAGCATGCCATTAATGTGCTTGAATGTTTCAACTTCGAACAAAATTAACTAAATAAACATAAGCAAAAAGTTCTGGCCAATCGCGTACCACACGCATTCAGGCCAGCTGTCAGCACATTAGGGTGGCCTGTCAATCTAGAAAATTATTGTCAGAATACGTTAACGCGGTAATGTTGAGTTACCGCTATTTATGTGCTTCCACTTTCAAACATTTTTACGCTGCTTGAATCGCTGACGCACTAAATTGCCACAAGACTACCCTAACATGCTTAAACCGACATTTTAGAACTGTTATAAACTGTGTGTGTATGCGTGTGTTAAACTTTTAAGGAAGTTTTGCGTATAAAGTAAAAAGTGTCACTTTCACTTTTGAACTGTAAACATATTACATCAAGCATGAACACATGGCGTATGAGTAACTTTCAGCACATGTGCGTGTGCGCAGAGCGTATGAGTAACTTGTTTACACAGTGTGTCATGGAATTTCGAAGTTTATCAAAGTTGAAAGGCAAACTATTTTCATGACATTAAGACAACTTTATTCGCAGTTTATTATATTTTTGAGGTATTTGATTACGGTAATGGATTTTAAGCTTTTTTCTGTTTAACAGAGAGTTCAAAGTGAATAAAACAATGGCAAATAAGGCAAATTTAATAAATAAATTTAGAGTTTCGAGTTTAGAGTGATCGTAAATACTATAATTAGATGAAAATTGTGTTTACTTTAAAAATGCTATAAGCAAATATAGTGCAATGTATGTAGAGAATAGGATAGGAAATACGTAAATAACAAGTAAGTAAGGGCTAAGTTCGAACATTTTATACTCTTGCAACTAGCAAAGATCAAACACAGGCAAATAGAAAGAAAAAGTGTAAATTTAATATTATTTTAAATAATTTGACTCTAGAGTTAACACAATCAACAGCAATCTCATTACATTTGCTAATTATTAAGAAATAATTCTTAAGAAATTGGCATAGTGTGACCACTAATTAGACTACATATAGTAGATATTTCACGGTGAAACAGATTAAATAAGATAAAATATAAATATTTTTATTATTGGCATCTTGTTGTTGCTTAGATTTCGAGTATAAATAATTTTTGTGCATGTAAACCCACCCTTTTGAAATTCCCGATCACTGCAGAAGCGATTGAAAAATCTGCGTGCTCCTTCCACATTATTCTTGAAGAGATTGAGTGTTTTGTTGGTTAAACAGTGAGCCGTGTAGTCGTCGAAGCATCTCATGCCCTTGTTAAAAACACTGCAAAAAATAAAAATAAAAATCGTTAATGCGAAATCACATGCATTAGACTATATAATATAATTAGAAGAATTATATATATCAATATTGCGTATCGGTTGTATGCCACTACCGGAAAATGCTTTAACTTCTCACTTTCATTCCTCTTTTAAATTTTTATTTGAAGATTTATAAGCCTTTTAAACAATTAATTAAATTATCTCCTTCGAAAAAGATCTCATAACACACGATTTTTAATTCATTTCGAATTTTGTCAATTAATTTTGGGCTTTTCCAGTTTTTAGTTAATAAACACTTGTATCATATATTTTGATAAAATGTTCGCTTACAAATGTCTGGCTTGACACGTGCCTACAAATCCCGAAAATTGTTCGAACTTGTGTGAGAAACCTTTCAAGCGTGCAACAAAAATAACAAAAATGCAAAAATTCGTTTTATTAACTGCCAATATGCACACAAATTAACATCAGCTCATAATTTTATTAGAATATAAGAGGACATTTTGTTATTGTTTCATGCTCTAATTGGTTTGCTCAGCGAAATTTTGCATTCAAAATAAACAATTTGTATCTCGTTCGAATGTTGGGCGCTGCTACGTTTTAGATTGTCCATCCGTGGGGACCAATTTTCGATTACTGGTCGCAGCATTTCGAATCGAACCGAGATTGTCCGCATAGACTTTAGACTTTACATATACTCACAGGAATAAATCAAACGGTGTGATATCAATCGATCTTCATGGCCAACCGACCAGCCCAAAATGAAAAATTATCTGTTCACCTAATTGTTCTTTAAATAAATCAAATTAATTGATGCGATGTGTGGGAAGTGGTGCCGTCTTATTAAAACC
The DNA here is from genome assembly GCF_016617805.1 of Bactrocera tryoni. NCBI lineage: Eukaryota > Metazoa > Arthropoda > Insecta > Diptera > Tephritidae > Bactrocera > Bactrocera tryoni. The sequence goes on from NC_052499.1 coordinate 84,265,550, forward strand.
AAATGTCGCAGAGATCACGAGCTTCAATTTCAGGCATCGAATCGTCGGTTATCATGGTGGGATACCGTCGCCATTGACGGTTACGTTCTCGCCGGCATCATTTTTGAAGAAATATAGACCAATGATTCTACCAGCCCACAAACCACACCAAACCGTTACTTTTTCTGTATGAAATGGCAGCTCTTTAGTCTTTTAGCGTTGCTCTTCGTCCTAATTCAGCTTGTTTACATACCTATTGAGCCAGACATTACCCTCATAATGAACAAAGTTTGACTCGAAAACGACGGATCTTCTTGGAACTTTTCAGGAGTCTATAGACCGAAACAATGCTCTTCAGAAGATCGAGCGGTTTCGGTTCTTGCACAAGCTATATTTTTTACGGTTTCAATTGAAGATCTCGACGTAAAATGCGCCAAGTCGTTCCATACGTCACTCTGTGTTGTTGCGAACGGCACCAAATCGACTCTCCACGGTCTTCGTGTACGTCAGCTACGGCAGCTATATTTTTTAACTATGGTCCAATAAAAAATGCTGGGTCTCTATATGGGTGCTGATGTTGCGAATAGCATGCTCAGTGGGCCAATTATATTGACTATAAGTTGTGCGAAACACTTTCTTTACAGAACGTGAATTTTTGTATAAAAGTTGAACGAATTGGAAACGTTTTTCAGGTGTAAGTCTTTTCATGATAAAATGCCAAACAATACTGAACAAAAATAGCAGGACAGCTTGATACGACTCACTCGTGATCTGCCAAGAAAAGGCTAATGAAAATTGTACCCGCATACCCGTTCTTTGGAGAAAAAAAATAATTTCCTTTGTTTTGAGCTTTTGTTTTCCATAGAAAAATATGCAATTTTAATTTTTAAATATTGATTGCCCATTAAAAGTATTTACTAAAGGAAAAGTTCGTTCGTGGAAGTTGCTGAACGGCATTTATCAGATTCAAACAGCAGCTTTTGTTAACAGAATTTCAACTGCCAACGTGTGCCAACATATTTCAATGCCCGCATTTGCTTCACAACAATAAGATTAAGCTTTAAGTGAACAATAGTTCCGTCCAATCAGTTTTTGCTTTTATCAAACTTTTTTTTAACGAGGCTTCACTGTACTTTTTGCGCACAAACTGAAATAATATACAACTGAAACGCAAGAGCAGTATAGAAAAATTATAAAAGAGGAAAAGTTCACTTTTAAAGACCTCTTTATCAAGTGAATCGTACTGAAAACATCAGACATCGTCATACTGACAGTTGGACAAATTTCAGAAAGATATCATTAATTCCTATTGTAATAGAGTTTCATTTGTGTAGTCATTGATAAGCGCTGTTGCCTTTTACACTTGAGTTCTATTTTTAGATTTAGATCTTTTTCAAAGACTATGGCAACCAAAACTTTTTGAACCAACTTTGTCTGCAAATATATGGTTTCAAAGTTATCGCAACCTTTCTCCATGAACCATATATTGAGATAGTATAGCCAAGGCAGCAAAAAAAATAAAACTTAAATTATTAAATTAAAAAACAATACGATTAAAAATGCTTTATTTGCAGCAATTTGTATCAAACTGCGTATTTGTGTTTACAAAGTGAAGCTAATATTATATGGTTAGAGCCATAAAGTACTGAAATAGTCGTTAAATATTTAATTGACATGAAGGACAATGGTGCAAACTTTGTGTTTTAGCGCAAAACGAAAACAAACCGAAGGCTCTTCTATACTTTCATGCACACACACGCACACATACCCAAACCTGCGTGCCGAAGCACAACTAATTGCTTTGTAATAAGATCTCCTCTTGTGCCAACAAGAATAATGGACACTAGCAAACAATAACGAAAGTGATAACTATATGATACCCAAAATGCCAGTTGCCAAAATATATTTACCAACAAAGTGTTAGTTAAAATTTGTTGCTAGAGAAGTATACGATAAATATATGGCAATGTGTACACATATTTCACCGGAAGAAATTTTGGTCGTTTAAGCTTTTGGAATAGCCAACTACTTCAACCTTCTCCGCCTTTGGAATTAGTAACGACTTTTACGGGAAGTTTTAGACTTTCCAGATCGGTTAATGCTATTTGATGAAAAAGGAAATTTCTTCGCACATCTCTCAGCTAAAATTATTATAATGTATGACCTTCACCAAAAACCTCTTAACGTACACAATACTCACTCCAAAATGGATACAGGCGCTAGAAATAAAATCATATTCTAGACCAATTAACACAGTGCATAGGCTTTAAGCAATACGCGTGATAAGTGCTGATTTCGGACATACATTCGTGGATAAGTAGACAGCATACATACTGTCCGACGTGTACAGAGTGTATAGAAGACTCTGAACACGTGTTCTTTTATTGTCCGCGGATTTCAAGTATAAGGAAAAAGTTGAAAACCTCCCTAGGAGGTAGTATCAAGGTGAAAAATTTGACAGTCCTCTGTAAAGTGGAAAGCCGTCAGCAGAGCGGCAAATCTAATTATGACAAAATTGTGATATTTAGAACAGATTAGGCGTCAGTCAGTCCGTGCAATAGAGAAGACTTAAACGTCTTTTTCTCTCCCATAAAGTAATACTTTGTCCAGTGGTCCCGTGGGAAAGACATGAGATGGGAGTAGGTTAGGCTTTGCGGTTTAAAGTCCCGCACTCCGGCTTTCGATGCTTCCTCCTACTATAAAAAAAAACAAAAAACAAAACGGTGTATTCCAAAGTAAACAGGAATTTTGGAAACTAGCGTCCACTGGTGGCGCCATCTATATGTCGACTGATGCATTAAAATCTGCTATCTTTAACGATTATCCAGTAATAATTTCATGAGTTCATCAATTGAAAGTGAAGTTATTGCGTTCTAAGTGTCAGTATGTTTGTGTTATCGGTGCAAAAATAAGCTTCGAACAAGGAGCCAACATTAAATTTTGTTTAAAAATTGGTAAAACTTTTACCGAAACATTTTAATTGATGAAACAAGTTTACGGTAATGATTGCCTATCACATAGCAGAGTGCCCGAGTAGTTTCAACGTTTTCAAAGTGGTCGTGAGGACATAAATGACCATCAACATGTGGGCCAATCAAAATCCGTGATCACCGGAAATTCCATCGAAATTGTGCGTGAATTCATCAAAAATCAGCCGAAATCATCATTGAAATTCATGGAAATAGAATTAAACATCTCCAACACATCGATTTATCGCATTTTGACCAAACATTTGGGCTTACGAAAGGTGTGTGCACGGTTTGTTCCCCACAAATTGACTGACGACCAAAAATTGCTCAGAATCTAACATTCGAAGGACGATTATTTAACCAAAAATTACATTTTAACCATTAACCACTCCCCGTATTCACCTGATATGGCACCGTGCGATTTCTTCCTTTTCGGAAAAATGCATTTGCCCATGAAAGGAAAGCGTTATGCAGACGTAGAGGCCATTCAAAAGGCTTGCACCGGCATACTGGCGGCCATAAGGGACAACGAGCTAAAACACTCGTTCGACATGCTTTTGGAACGTGCAAAAAGCTGCATTGAAGCAGAAGGAGACTATTTTGTATAAAATAAATTGATTTTGCCGAAAAAACCATTTGTTCAGTTTTTTTAAGTGCTGTTTACTTTGGAACGCACCTTGTACAACCAAACTTACTAATGCAGCCTATCTAAGAAGTTCATTCAATTTACTTCTATGCCTCCGTAACTTGAGCCACGGTTAAATTAAGAAAATTTAAATCGTGCGAGTCTTTGAAATCTTAAACTTAAATATTTAATTTATCTTGCATACTTATTGCCCAAAACAACTGCTTTTTATAGAGTATGTAATTACTCGTAAGTGAGTACAAGAATTTACAATATTGTGTGTGTAATTGTACTTATGTCAAGGAAAAACACAGAGTGCAGGGAACTTAACTCAACGGTTGCTTAGTCGAGTGCTTCTCAAATTTTGGTTAACCTTCCTCTTTTGTTGTTGCTGGCTTATGTATAAGAATTTATAGAAGACGAAAGAATGGCATTGTCTGCCGGGAGCCAAATGAAGTTCAAAGTTAAAAAAATGAACATTTCTACATATTTCAAAATACCCAATAAATGGTTTAAAAATATTTTTCATGCTTAGAAATTTAGTTCGAGATCGGAATTATGTACCTGTAAGCAGAAAGAGCAGTAGAAGAAGAACGACGGCGCGCTGTTGCAAACTCGGCTATAACCGCGGTAGTGGTGTATTCCCCAATAAAGAAGAAGAAGAACGAGTGCAAAGAGTTTTCTCGCAACAAGGGTGGCTAACAATGCATTAAAAATATAATGGAATTAACACTTACATTTTCTTTTATTATTATGTAATGCCAAATGTACTAAAAACTAAAAAACGTAACTCCAAATACCGAATTAAAATATAAAAGATGTAATCCCAAATACGAGATATTAATTAAATTTTATTAATTAAATTAAAAAATAAATTTTATTAACTATTAATTAAAATTAAAAAAATAATCCAAAAAACCAGATTTTTATTTTCAAGTTCTAAACCCAAAAACCGGTTTGAAAGGAAAAATTTTAACACAAGCTTATAATTAAATTTAAGAAAATTAAAAGAAAAGTAGAAATTATATAAGAACTAACATTTTTTCACGGTTGCGTACTTCGTATTCTACTATTTTAAAGTAAAGCTCTTACTGAGCCGTCTTCTTCAATACTCTGGAGCACTGCTTGGCAAGCCCACATATTTAAATATTTAAAAAAACAAGAAAAAACTCTTCACGGGTGCATTTCTTTTAGTAACTATGTGTCCAGTTTGTATGGCAGCTATATGCTATAGTAATCTGATCTGAACAATTTTTTCGGAGATTACATTGTTGCCTTAGAAAATAACCTGTGCCAACTTTTGTGAAGATACTTTTTCAAATGTGAAAGTTTTCCATACAAGAACTTAATTCCAATCGTTCAGTTTGTATGGCAGCTATATGTTATAGTGGTACGATATCAGCAGTTCCGATAAATGAGCAGCTTCTTGAAGAGAAAATTACGTTTTCAAAATTTCAAAACGATATCTTAAAAACTGAGGGAGTAGTTCGTATATATACAGACAGACAGACAGACAGACGGACATGGCTAAATCGACTCAGCTCAACATACTGATCATTTATATATATACTTTATATGGTCTCCGACGCTTCCTTCTCGGTGTTACAAACTACGTGACAAACTTAGTATACCCTGTTCAGGTTAAAAAAAATATTTTCAATCGTTAATGCCAAAATTTGGATTTAAAGCAAAATTTAACTTTATTTCCGATATTGGCATATTCGTCCAATATTGTGACTAAAAAGTTAAAATTTTATTTTTCATAAACTTGTTTTTCTTAATCCAACCGCCTTCTTTGCCTTATCTCAAACCTTAAGGATAACTTAATTTTGGTGCAATTGCACTCAAACGCTATCCTTAACTGCAAAGTGAGCACTAACTAACTGCTGACAAAATAAAAAGCTTGAATTTTCAATTATATAACCTATTTCTCATGCACAGTTATAGATTAAATTTGCTGCGACCACATTTCGAATGCCACATTTCACTTTACGCATTAAGGACATTTTGCCAATCACTTTCGAACGCCGCCATCAAAGGCCGCAAAATGTCATTACCCATCGACCAGACGGCGCTCGCAGAAAATTTCGAATATTTGATTTGGTGTGAAAACCGCAAAAGCGTTCAAAAGTGGCGAACACACCGAAAATAAACAAACAGCACGCCACTTAACCTCACATAGTAAATCAGTACAGAGGCAATTGTGTGTAAATAACTGTGGTAAGAGCATTCTCAAAAATCACATGAACTCCCACTGGTTCACTTACAGGCACTTGGATGCGATTTCGCGTTCGTTGTTGGCAATCTTTGTGGTCTGCAGAAATTCCATTAAATGTGGCGGCAGATCCTTAAAGCACTCGTCGACCATGCGTTGAGTGTCGCCGCATTTACTCTCGGCGCCGGCTGCGGTGTCGCTGCTCTTGAGGGAAGCCGCCAGACGTGATTCGGTGTCATTCTGCGAATTCACCGATGACACCAGGGGAATCAACAGTAGCAGTAATGCGAACATCTTGTACTCACGACGCGGCAAAATTTTGTAATCAACGAGCGCTTCAAGTCAACGCACTTAAAATACCGTTAATATGTAATTCTTTAATTGTTTTTTACTGTTACGATATATAGTAACATGTGCAGATTTGAGTATTTTTAATTTTTGTTTTTTTGACCTTAAATTTTCTAAATTTTTTTTTATTCTTTTACACAACTTTATTTGGCGCTTATCGCTTTCATCACACTAGGATCTTTCACCACTTTTGTATAAACGCGGTCACGCGTACGAACCGTTACTGTTGCTTTATCAAAACTGCTCGGCCTTTTATATGGCAACATGTTAACAGCGTGCTTACAGTTACGATATCATCAACAGTTGTTTTCGACGAAAAAGCTCCAAAAGCCGGCTGAGCTTTCACGCAGCCGCAGCACCACCGCACGCACGTGCCTTTATTATCCTCGTTACGTGCCACCTGTTATCTTCAACAACTCAACAAAAAGGAGACAAGGTTATTGTGTCGTTTGGCGCGTGATTTGTTATCGCAGGCGAATGCAAAGCGGCGGTGGATAGAAACTGGTTGTAGAAGACGCACAGTCAAGGTATCCGTACCAATTGTTGATTTCGCTATGCTTCCCACATCAAGGTCAATTATAATATTTTATGCTTTACGCTTCTTTTTGCGTAACGGTTTAAAGAACGAAGTTATTTTTAAGGACAATTACAAAACTTTTGCAGTACAAGCGGAGAAGAAAGTAGTTTTTCCATAACAATGGAAAGCTGCTTTTTACTTTTCTTATTGTTTGCGTTGTTTTGGATTATTTCTCAGATCGATGTAGTAAAAATATGAATAAAACTTGTTAATCCATAAAATAAAGTTCACGAAGAATATTTTACAATATGAGTAATTACTGATTAATCACTTGTTCTGCTCGGTATTAATAACAAATCGCCATAAAATCGCGACGAAAAAACCAGCTAACTGCCCTCAAGTTCGCTTATCTTTAATTTGAGGCTAAAGTGCGCGCCAAAAAGCCATAATTCCTATGCACTCTGTAATTAAGCGCTTTAATTCTTAAAAACGGCAAATTCACAGAAAGGTAATCACTTGCAGTTCTTTGTAGTTTAGCTGGCATAATACGTCTGTAAGTACGGCATCGTTTTTAAGTAATTAGCCTGAACAGAATTTCCAAGCTTTGCACAGTGATCTCAATCCGAATTTGATTTTAAATGAAAATTCGAGGAAAATTGATGACTTCCCAACTTTTGTTTTTAATTAAATTTAATTCAATTTAATTTAATTTAATTTATTTAATTTAACTCGATTTAATTTAAATTAACTTAATTTAATTTCATTTAATTTGATTTAATTTAATTTAACTTAATTTGAATTAATTTAATTTAATTTAATTTAATTTGAATTAATTTAATTTGATTTAATTTAACTTAGTTTAATTTGATTTAATTTATTTTCATTTCATTTCAATTAATTTAATTCAATTTTATTTGATTTAATTCATTTTAATTTAATTTAATTTAACTTAATTTAATTTATTTAAATTTTACTTGATGTGATTTAATTTAATATAATTTAATTTAACTTAATTTCAATTAATTTAATTCAATTTTATTTGACTTAATTCATTTTAATTTTATTTAATTTAATTTAATTCAACTTAATTTAATTTAATTTGATTTAATTTATTTTCATTTCGTTTCATTTCACTTAATTTAATTTAAATTAAATAAATTAAATTGATTTTATTTTATTTCATTTCATTTCATTTCATTTCATTTCATTTCATTTTCATTTTATTTTATTTTATTTTATTTTATTTTATTTTATTTTATTTTTTTATTTTATTTTATTTTATTTTATTTTATTTTTTTATTTTATTTTATTTTATTTTATTTTATTTTATTTTATTTTATTTTATTTTATTTTATTTTATTTTTATTTTATTTTATTTTATTTTATTTTATTTTATTTTATTGCATTTTATTTTATTGCAAACGCTTCCATTAAAAGTCTTTAAAATTCCTTATTTCCCTTGCCCACAGTGCGCGCCTTTTTGTCCTTCAGCATAGAGGATTAGGCTGCCCGTTAAGCAACATAATTAAAAGCAACAGCAGCAGCGCAGCACCGCAAATAGCCGACAACGCCAACGGACAGCCGAGAAGGCAGCTGGAGGACACATTGTCAATGGGAAACAAGAGAGTAAATATGCGTACTAAACTGTCATGGTGACTTATCGCCTCAAAAAGGAAAAAAAAAACACTAAAGAGAAAGTCAGAAAATCCGAAAATCGTAGCGGACCGCAGATTTGCATCGACTACAAATGACCATACATACCTATATAGTTTCAGCACTATATATACTTAGTTGGTATATACCACAACGCTGTAACTAGAGAGAGCGCTCCTCATTAAATATTTGTTTTAGGAAATTAATTAAAAATTTCTAAACTAATAAATGATTTAAGCTCTCTAATAAAAAAAAATTGTTAGAACACAGAATAGAAATATAGAAATTTAAATTTCCCTTACATTATTACTCGTTTTAGCTTATTCTTACTCTTCCAATATTGGTTTGACTTGTGTGTGTGCACTTTGTTGACTCAATTAATAGAAAAAGCGTACTTGTGCAACCCTTTTCAAGCTCTTTAGCTTGGCTAAAGTAGCCCATCATAGCACATAGCCTGAAGAGAATTGCCTACTACATACAATGAAGAAAGGCATGAAAACTTACGGGTTGCCAGACAATAACGACTCAATTGGGCATCAAAGGCTTTAGAGTTCAAAATGGGCATGAACTTTGAAATGAACTTTCATGAACGCATGTGGACATTGCGTGGAAGGAGTGGCCGAAACAAATTGAAAGAGGTCGATTAAAAATAAATCTATTATTTTGACATTAAATTGAAGATTTTATTTTTCATAGCTACAATGTTTTTGTCGTTAACTTGTTGGGATTTCATTATATGTCGTAGAAACCCTCATCCCTACTAGGAAACTGGTAAGTTGATTTTCTCAAGATTCTCTTGAGGCGAATTTTTCACCGCCATAGACAAGAGCAAGTAGTAATCACTTGATACCAGGTTATAGTCCGGACCTGGTATCAAATGATTACTACTTGCTTGAAGATTGCATAAGAATCTCACAATCAAGCTTCTAATGTGTCGCTTTCCACGTGTGTGGCTTGGCGTTGTCCTAATAAAGAATGATCCATTTCGAGCTACACTCCACCATACACTTAAAATCTGATGGCGAAAGTTTATTATCATTCGAAAGATCATTATTTGGTACTTATTTTTTGAGGAGTATCTTTTTCAAATGTTGGCCGCGGCCACTAATCAGATGGTCCAATTTGGTCGTTGAGTCCAATTTTCGATGATTCGTTCGAGCATTTCGACTGTCTTGCTCCAAAGCCTGCATCGAAGCGGGATTGTCCGCATAGACTTTAAACTTTACACATCGCCACAAGAAAAAGTCTAACGGTGTGATTTCACATGATCTTCGTGGCCAATCGACAAGCCCATAACGAAAAATTATCTGTTCACCGAATTGTTTTCTCAATAAATCCATTGCTCGATATGTGTGAAGTAGCGACGTCTTATTGAAATCAAATATCGCCGAGATCATGAGCTTCAATTTCAGACATCAAATAGTCGGTTATAACGGGGCGATAACGGACGTTCTCACCGGCATAATTTTTGAAGAAATATGGACCGATGATTCCACCGGCCCACAAACCACACCAAACCTTTGTCTTTTCTGGATGAAATGAAAGCTCTTGAATCTCTTAAGGTTGCACTCGTCCCAGTGGCAGCAATTTTGCTTGTTTGCATACCATAGAGCCAGAAATCGGCTTCATCGCTCAACAAAATTTGGCTCGAAAACGTCGGATCATCTTGGAACCTTTTAAGAGCCCATAGAGCGAAACGATGTCGCTTGGGAAGGTCGAGCCGCTTCAGTTCTTGCACAAATTGCCAAGTCGTTCCATATGTCACACCGAGTTATTGCGAACGGCACCGACTCGTCTCTCAACAGTCTTCGTGTACACTCTCAGCTACGGCTGCTATATTTCCTTCACTGTCTGCCAGACGTGGTCTATTCGGTCGAGTATAATAATAATAAATGAAGGGTCTTAAGATGGGTGATGGTGTAGCAAATAGTGCGCTCAGAAAGCCGATTATATTTACCATAAGTTGAGCGAAGCACGCGAAACGCATTCTTTATTATTCCGGAAACTGACTTTTGACAACTGTTTCGAGGTTGGCACAAGTGTATTGCAGCCAAAGAGGATTACACTGAGGGGAGAGCATAGATTTTGAAGAATAAATTAAGAAGTTTTTGCTCATAGTAGTATTTTCAAAGATAGAGAGTTAGATAGAGATAGACTCTTTCTGGAAAAATAGACTAAAATATACATTTCAGGGCTTATGAATGACTAAAATCACTCAATGAAATATTTTCAAAAAAATATGCAAGAAATATTAATTTAATTTCGAAATTTAATTAAAATCTTGAATATATAATAAAGTGCCGTTGTACATATATAATATATCATATATACCAACTTATGTACCATTCAATTAGCTTACTTAAGTGTTAATAAAAGAATTTAAAGCTTTGGCTTTATTTTCAACGAGAAAAGGAAGTAAAATATTTCGGGTTTTATTGTTCCACCACTACACATACAATACACTAACAGGAATGACAATAAATCTTTTATAGACACAGCAACCTGAAGCTTTTGAATGAAATTCCAAATACCTTTGTATACATATACATATATACTTAAAGCTTTTACTCCAAAGACATGACTTACGACAGTAAGAAATATGAATCCTTTAAGGTGTAGAAAATTTGAAATATATTTTAAATTACCCTCTGGTTTGAGATATTTAGTAAAATGATATTTATTTATGAAAAGCTAAGACGTATCCTTTAAGTATATTTACTCGTACGTGCTGTATTGATTTTAATGTTGTATTTTATTGCATTTCCACGTACTTATGAAAATACTTACGTGTACATGAATATAAAGAAGATATCCAAAGCCTTGGCATATAGATACTAATAGAGCTACTTAACCTTTTGCCTTCAGTCCAACACACAATAGCAGCATTATAATAGACACATACTTATGTATGGCAGATACTCCTACATAAACAGTGTACAGTTAGCTACACACCAATTGCTGGCACGGGCAACCGCCTTTACGTAAGCAATGGTAAAAGGCTGGAGTTCCTTATTCGTTCAATGACAATTACAAGGACTTTTACGTTCCCATAAACATTCTCAAAAGGAAATTAAATTATAATACAATGAAAATGTGAATAGAATAAAAAAATAGAGAAGTTCAATGCTTGTTAGTGAGAGGACGGAGTGTATTGTAATACGTCAGAAGGAAAATCGCCGAAGTTGTTTATAAAGAGACTTGCAGAGATATCGCGTATGTGATCAATACCTATCTGTAGTGCTACGGAAAACGTTTTATTTCATCCCAAAACTCCAGAAGAATTGAAAAAATGCGAATAAAGTCAAGTTCCTTTGATTATAGACACAGCTGGCGAATCGAACAAGAATTGGTATACAGGGTCCGGCACTCGAAGTGTAATTAAAAAAGCCATAAATTCGGTTTGGAAAATTATTTTTATTTATTTTAAAGTACAAAATGTGTGAAAATAATCATAAATTCAGGACCAATTCACTTTTGCTCGATATGACCACCTTTTGCCTTAACTATGGCCTTGAGACGGTCAAAAAACGAATCGCAAGCCGACTTGCCGGTATTTCGGCCCACTCACAGACAATGGCTTTCTTCAGCATCTCGAGACTGGTATATTTTTTAGAGAGAATAATTCATTGGAGTCGCATCTGGTGAATTCGAGAGCCATTGTGTCGTCATATTGAAGTTCGGAACGTTGTTTTTCAGCCATTCTTGGTTCACTCGAGCTTTGTGAGACGGTGCTGAGTCTTGTTGAAACGTCCATGGTTTGCGAACGAAATGTTGGTTTGCCCACGTCTACAAAGCAGCTGTCGCATTTACTTTGACGTCAGGCTCGATGAAAACAACACAACTGCTTCGCTCTCTCAAGTCTTACTTGTTGCTGCCTCAGTGTGAGATCATGGGCCTTTTGGAACTTGTAAAGCTTGACCTTGAGCTCATTTTTCAATATGCGTCGGATGCTGCGGTCCGATATTATCAGTTCTTTAACCATTTGATTGGCACTTCGTCGTGGATTTCGCTCAAGTCGCTTCTTCACTTTCCGCACCATCTCACGTGACGTTATGATATAGAGTGGTATGGTCAAATATTAACAGAAAGGCAAGTGTTTTACCATTTTAAGTAGGTACTCAGACGCTATTTTTAATTGTAATTTTTTTAACAAAAAGGTCTCAAAGGGAGCAGGCAGAAAAATGCCGAACCGTTAATGGCTGCAATGATATCTTTAGGGCATAAGCGTTTAGTAAGAAGGGTCTCATGCTTGAAACCCTGACCATATATCTCCATATATTTATTAATTTAGCGGTTTAATAACTATATCTCGGATTCCCGCGTCTCTTCAAGATCTTAATTCAAATATACCAAAGTGGTTCGGTATCGCAAATTCCAAAAGTGTTGCTCATGGCGCTTGGGGTTAGGTAATAAGAGTCAGTACTAAATGTTGCCTTGATAATTTAAAGGTATTCAAGTGATAGAATTCGACAAGTAGCCTGAGTTTGTTGCTAGAGGGTGTATTACACATTTAAGCCCACCATTAGCAACTTAACATTGCACATGCCTTGCAGTTGTTGCTGCGGAAACGGACGAGCTCATCAGCTAGTTCATTCTCGGCTATACCTCGGTGACCGGGCACCCAGATAAGGTGCACTTGGTTACTTTCCGATAGACTGTTCAGTCGTTCCCTACATTCCTGCACCAGCAGCGGTTGATCTCGTACACAGAGACTGTCGCCGCTTGACTGTCACTAAGTAAGGTTATACATTCGTTGCGATAGTTGCGTTGGAGGCTTATTCCTACACGCCGACTTATGGCAAAAACAGCTGCTAGAAAAATGCTCGGAAAACTTCAGATATAGGTGTGGCAAGTTTTGTGCATGATACTGCGACTGCTGCACCAGCACCAATCCCCTCCGACGTTTTCGAGCCATCAGTCTACCCCTTGATTGTACTATTCCTAAGCATTAGCTAAGGGTAACCTTGAATTTCTTGGTTCAATTGAAGCATTGTGTGTTTGGCTACCTGATCGCTAACTAGGTGGTGGTGTGAGCTCAAGCAATACTTATTACTTCAAGTTGCAGCTTCGGTAAGTAGTTGGCGCTCTACCGAAGTCAGCGATGTTCTATTCAGAAACTTAGGTTACAATCTTTTTTGCAATTTGCGAATCATCAGTAATCATTTCAAAGTTCCAACCGACTTTACATACTCAGCAATTGGCACATAACCAAAACATATTTATAATTGCTAGTATTTCCTTTTTAACGAGCTTTCTGAAGATAAATTCAAATGGTTAAGATGGAAACCTATGCCAGAAACTTACCTTCATAACGAACAATGGATTTTGAAATATTTTTAGTTGAGTGTTATAGTATTTGAGCTAATTGGATTTTTCTTGGAAACGATAGTAGACACAAAACCTAATTGCTCACTTAACCTTTCATAAATTTGAACACTGTAAAACCCGTTAGACTGTTGCCAATGGCAAACTGTGTTATTTCATTTCTATGCTGTGTGCTTTTGTACTTTTCAGTTATTTATGAAAATATGAAAATAGTAATAATAATAGTAAGGCGCTGCTAACAAGCCCCAACCAAAAGGAAACAATAACAATTAAATAGTACATGCTCGTATGTGCACTCGTGAACCCAAGACAGTTGCCCTGTAAACATTTGAAAGTTGAAATTTAACTTCAGTCTTTTCGAATATCCTTTGTGCTTCCTTATTAAAAACTTCTTCAAAGAAGTGCTGAACGAGTACAAAGAAAATCAGTACACTCCTTAGTAAGTGGGATAATGGCAACAAATTATGTGCAATCAGAGATGAGTGTGTACAATCCAACAAAGGCATCTGAAGAAACTGCGAGGTTATGTTAAGTGGCAGCACGTGTGTGCAACCAAAGAAAATAAGTGGCTAGTTTTTTTTTAGCAGATTTTCGACTCCTGTTGGTGGCAGATAGCAAAAACTTAAGCCATTGTATGTAGTGTAAATATATTTTGAAAACAAGTTTTAATATAAATTATAGAAAGAAGCTCACATTGAACTTATAAAGACATTAATTTCGGTGTAGCTATATGTTAATTTTCTTCACAAGTGCAATATTGGACATGATTTTGTCCGTTTATACGACAAATGATTTCCTCTTAAGAACTCAAGGGCTAGTGTATCTACATATATACATACATAAAGACAATCGTATTGCATTAATTCCTTTACATAAGTCTGGAAAAGCGCAAGTTAAATTTATGAGCTTCTCAAAAACACACTACTCAGTTTTTCAAAACGTATACAGTGGAAGACACAAAGAGAAGTGTTCGTCCCGCGTGATCTGAACCATATAAAGAAACTATTCACAAAAGCATTCACTCAGAAAATTATGCCAAGGGAAGTGATTTATCGACTGGATCAATGTCAAGACTTATTCGAGATGATCTCCACATGAAAGTCTTGCGTCAATAAAACGGTCATTTTCTGACAACGTGCGGGACACAAATTATGCTGAACAGGTGCATGCGACTTCTTCTGTGGCACGCGGTCAACGACCATAAAAGTATTCATTTTACACATGAAAAATTTGCACTTTTGAAGAAGTTTTTATTGCTGTAATTGTTAGAGAGGGATTATTCTGTGAACACAACTCTCCTTTTGTGGAAAAGAGGTTAAAACTGGAGAAAAAGTGTTCCAGCAGGATACTTTAGATAGAGTGGTAAAGCACGTAAGCAGTACACTCTAGGTTGAGAGACTATTGGATCTTAAAACAATATCCAGTTCCAGCACACAACAGCAAAGACGATGAGGCTGTGGGTTGAAAGCAATATTCTTGGTTTCGTAGCTGCAGATGAAAGGCCATCTGGAAGTCCAGTTTTGAATCCATTTGACTACAGTTTGTGGTGACAAGGCCTGTGGAATACCTCACATAAATTTTAAATATTTCTAAAAATCTTTGATTCGAGCAGCGACGGCATTACCAATAGCAACTAACATATGCATGCTACTAATGATCAGTGGCCGAATGGTTTGAGGGCTTAAGTGAAAGTAAAAAGTGACGATTTCGAAAAAAAAAATGTAGTACATCACACATTTAATAAATGCATTATTAATTCGAATTAATTTCAAGGAGAAATGTTTTATAGTTTCTTTTTCACAACGACCTGAAATTGTAACAGAACTTATGGCAGCACTAAGTACCTACTTTCTACGATGTTTCTGATTGTTACAAACTGGTTGATTTAATATTTCCAAGTCAGGGTATAAATATATAAAGATAGAAGTGTATTTTTTTATTAATATAAATCAGATATAAAGTTCTACAAAACCAAGAAGTCCGAAGACGAACCAAGGTTGATATTTTCAATGATTGAATGATTTCCAATCTTGAGCAGAAACCAGTGAAGCCATGATTCACTGTCGGCCATAACCACAAAGGAATCACCATTTGTCGCACCACATCGAGTCCGAAATGTCAATAAAAAGCAGAAGACTTTCGTCAAACGGCTAAGAAATTGCTCACCGGAAATCTTTCGAATCAGCATCCTTCTGATTGATATATCAACTCCTTTAAATACGAGGTACATATGTATGTATGCTTATGCAACAATATACTTTGTTGGAATAAACATGTTACGTGCTCTTCTTCGTAGTTTAACACAATATGAAATATGAGAAGCTTTTGCTTTTACCATAACATCGTAAATATTTACGATATAAGAAAAGAGTTGACAGACAATGTTACTGGAACTGTTAAGGGGTTACATGGGTTTCCTCGCGTAAAAAACAGCCTTTTTTTCAAAAATTTTTTTCTCATATAGAAAATTAAATATTTTATTAGAATTTTCTTTAAACATACACTGTTAACAAAGAAATTCTGAAAATTTTTGAGAGAAAATATTTTGAACTCGGCCATTGCTACACCATTTCCGATGACCCCTCAAACAAAGATGCGCCAGCGTTGGCAAGATAACTCCTTGCATGAAAGAGAAAAAATATGTATTTTAATTAAAACCTTAACTTACAACTTGGGCCCCCCCTTTAGGGCGGTAAGATTCAGATAAGTTGTCATCAAGGTCATCCAACGGTAGGCCCAGGAAACGTTCTGTTTCGACGGGGTAGGACCATAGGGAGAGCGGTGTCAGATGTGTAGGGTTAGCTGGACATGCAAAGTGGAGGTTAGAATCATGCGGGGACTAGTTGCATGCTGGATATGTGTTTGATATGTCGGTGTCGATTCTGGATAAGTAGAAGTTTAACATGCCACAGTATCCAGAACGAAGCTGCGTAAAAGGCAATGGGTGTTGGTTTCACTCAAGGTACGCCGTTCACTTAGGACGGAGTCGGTGAAGGTGTTTATGGCTCCACTGTGAATGGCATGTCTGAAACTAGCTGCGGCCGGAATCTGATAGGCGTATTGTCGTCGACTTAGTTGAGGAGGGACCTCTAGATGTTCCTAGGTGGCGGTTCCGCTACAAGCAGGAGATTTCTATAAGAACACCCCAGCGGGACTGCTTGGAGAGGGGTTCATTATGCTCCCTAAGCAGATGTTCGATAGGAGACATCAATAGGCAAACCCGTAATAGTCCGAGGTGCAGTGTTCTCACATGTGTGAAGCTTGCTCGTCTATGTTTCACTGCATCCAGGTGATCAGGCGTAGTTAAGAACCGTTTGCCTTGTAGTGTTGTTGCCAACGTTTCTTTGTCTTTTTCTCATTTGAGGATTTTTTTGCGGTTCTGTACTTTTGCAATAATCGCGTTCGTGTGAGGAGTGAAGGAGCACAGGATCTCGAGTGTCACACCTAAAATCTTAGGGTCTTGACAGTCGGAATTTTAACGCCATAGACTTCAATATTAAGGTCTAGTCTGTACTCCTTCGTCCAGTTGGTGAATACTTATGGTCGCTGTGGATTTAGTGGGGGGGAAAGTGTTAAGTTCCGTGTTTTTTATGACTTCCAAACCGCTTAAATCATATATCCACACTTACTATTTGTACCAAAATAAAAAAACTCCGCATTTTTTTGGTATTTTCAAAGTTTTTCTAAACATTTATTAATATATGTATGCTTGTATATATGTAAGTATGTATGTATGTATATGAAATTTATTGAATTGGCATTACACAATGAAAATAGTTATTATTATTACCATAAATAAGAACAATGCTTGAAACAATGCACAACATTCAAGTATTTCACTTAGCGGCTAGCAGTTAGCAGTTACAACAATAAAACTAAATTGCTTCAAATTCTTAAACTTTATTTGTTCACGGCGGTGCGACAAATAGTGCGCGATAGTGTTTTCATTTCATTCAAATGTGGACGTCAACGTATGTATGTATGTGTTATATTACAAAAAAATATTTATTTTTAAATGAAAACGCAATGGCTTAACACTAGAGCGGTAGGGTAGTGGTTATTATTTCAAAATAACTTCTCATAACTTAACCTAGAAATATTTACACTTCACAAAAAGTAACCGTTTGTAAATGTAAACTTTTAGTTTTAATGCAAAATATATTTTTTTTTATTTTTTTGTTTAGTTTTTTTTATTTAATTAATTTTTTTTTTATTTTTTTAAGTTTAATTTTTTTAATTTTGCACAATTTTTATGCTTTTTAAGTAATTTTGTTTGCAATTTCTCTTATTGCATTAGAATTATATTATTACGATAGTTTTTAATTGCACTTTATTGAGTATATTTAATTAATATTATTATTATCATTAACGTTTAATTATAACGCTTCATTCGACATTTCGCTACCGTTATAATTTCCATTAATTACTACTAATTGTAAACGCTTTAAACTAACAAATGTGTGTGTGCATGTGTGTGAATGTGTGGTAGCCAATTACAATAGATTTACGCATACGATTTAACTATTATATATTAAATACTATAATTATTACCGTTATTATTAACTGCATTGCTTGTTGCGCAATAAAACGCTTTACTGCACAATAATTAAGCAAAGAATTCATGATATTTGCGCGCGAAAAAATTCGCAAAGTAAATTAGCGGTGTAACTGCAATACAGTTACCGTTAGTTTGGTACATATGCATGTATGTATGTATGCAATGCGGTTTTAATTATGACATAATTGGATATTTAGCGCTGTTATCACTCACATTCCACATTACACAATCAATGTACATTTGTATATGTAATTATATATAGTATATGTATACATATGTGTGTGTCTGCATTTAAGTAGTTGTGTTTCTCAGCATGTACATACATATGTTACATAATGTCTTCAAAGGCACAATCGATTTTCATTTACTCGCTAATTAATAAGTTCGCAATTACACATGCAATGGCTGCTGCGTGAAAAATTCCGTTAATTTGCTGTATTTTCTGTGCAGTAGCATGTCGGCTGCTTGTGGGAATTTAGAAGTGTGCAGTCTGCCATGCTTTTGTGGCACGCGCTTGTGGTTACATTACATAAAATAATTGCAAATTCGCAAGGATCTGCACCGGAGTAATTATAGTTTTCGTAACTTTGACAATTTCTGCATTTGTATTAGTGCGTGCATGTAAATTTAAATTGCCACAGAGCTTTCAAACGCTTTCGATGCAAGTGTGCGCACTTTCGTGCAGATTTTAAAGTCATTGCTGTTGCAGTTACTTTCTGTTATAGTAAAAAAAAATCCAAAATAATATATAAATTTTATTTAAAAAAACCCAAAAAAATATATAAATTTTATTTAAAAAAATTTTAACTTATTAAAAGAAATTTTAATTTTATAAAACAAAAACAATTTATTTTATTTAAAAAAAATGTAATTTTATTAAAACAATTTTAATTTTATTAAAAAAATATTTTACTTAAAAAACTTTAATTTTATTAAAACAAAATTATTTTATTAAAAAAATTTAATTTTATTAAAAATGTTTAATTTTATAAAAACAACAAACATTTTATTTAATTAAAAAAAAATTTAATTTTATTAAAAAATTAAATTCTATTCTAAAGAAATCACTGTATGAACTGAAAAATTTTCTGAGTATCAAAAAATAAATAAATTTTAAAAAATATTTTAAAGAAATCAATGTTTAAACTGAATATTTTCTTTGTAGCTCTATTTATTTAAAATTGAAACAAACTTTTAGCTTCTATTTTTATTTTCGATAAAGTTTTAGAGTCGTTTTCGAAAGTATTCACAGTCAAAAAAGTTGAAGTATTGAGATTTTGTATTTATTAACAGCATTTTACAACAAGTTTTGAAAGCATAGAAAATTTTCACAGTTAAAAAAGTTGAAATATTGATATTTTGTAATTTTTAGAATTTCACAACATGTTTTGAAAGTTTAGAAAATGCGCCTAAAAGTTGTATGGAAAAGTTTTTACTATTATGATGAAATTTTGCATTGTTCTAGAGGCTAATTCAAAAATTTTCGTGAAAAAGCTCGCAGTTCTTTAATAAATTTATTACTAAACAGAATTCTATTGACTTTTTTGCGGATTTTTCTTTATCAAACAAGTAAAAAATATACGCAATGTACGCCAAAAACACCAGCCTAAAAGCACGCTTTGCAGCAACTTGAAGTTAACTGTAAACTGCATGTCTTCCAATATTATGCTTAGCATATTTATTTGGTGTTGTAATTTTTACTAATTAAAACGCGCTGTTTTTCCCACAAACAACAATTTAGAATTTGCGGTATTTGACAAACTTTATTATTATGATTTGTTGCTTAAATAAATTCATAAATGAAATTTGGAGCAAAAACTCCAGTTTGGCCACACAATCAGCTTGAATTGAGCTGATTTTAATTTTATACGTTTTTTTTTTTTATTTCTATTATTATTTTTATTATTATTTTCTATTTTATTAAAATCCGAGTACATAATTTCACGCAATTTAAGTTTAACTGCAACTTTTTGTATTTTTTTTTAATTATTATTATTCCTAATTAATGTTAAACGTAATTAATGTAGATGCGTTTGTTGTTTTTTGTTTTGTTTTGTTTTTTTGTTTCAAATGTGCGTACAGTGATTGATTGGTGATTTTTAACCATAACATCATTAATTATATTTGCAAAAAAATATAATATTTAACTGTTAATTGTAAATAAATTATGCCTACAATTAATTTATATACTTATACAGACTAAATATGGCTTTTTTCTTGTTTCATATGATCGATTTTTTCTTGTTGTAGTTGTCCATAATTTTTACTTATAAAAAAATTGATTTCCCGTTAAACTAGTTAGATATACATATATATAACTGCTTTTTAAAGAATTTTAGGAAATTTTTCAGCTTAAAAAATGTTTTATATAAACTGTGTTATAACTTGATTGGCTAGAATGACTATAATATGCATAACGCTTGCTTGCTTTCTTTCCTTTTTCTACTGTTTTTTGTTTTTGTTGAATTTGTTGCATTTGTAGCTGGTGATTATCATTAATCATATATTAAATAATATTATTGTATCTAAACAATGCTTTGCCACAAAAGCTTTACTTAAAAATATTTTTTTTTTTAGAAAATTATATTATATAAGAAAAATTGTTATTTTTTTAGAATCGAAAATTCCGCTTACTTTTTGAGATTCACATGAGTCTACTGTTGTGAGAAGTACATGATTTTTGTTCGCAGCTTAGAGTTGATAGAAAATTATGGCTTACAATGATTCGCTGATTCGCATTTACCGTACACCGCATACAGGGTGGCACTGCTTAGGTTTCTATTTTTCAATATACATTTGTATGCGCGTGCTTTTGCGCTGCTAATTCGAACTTTAAACGAGCTACGTTTTACGTGAAGGCGTTAAAAACTAAAAAATTTCTAAGTTTGATTGATTGTTGTAAGTTCTAGTTAGAATTGATATACTGTTATGCAGCACAAATTAATATTTAGCATTTGCTGACTTGGAGACAAGACCCGACGAGACCGTTTCAGAGACCTAACAGTCAAACGCAGCTTAAAATTAAACCATCATCCAGCAAGAATCAGCTGAGAGTAGAGTATATTTTGTTGCACAATGATGGTGGTGAGTGCACTGGTGAAAAAAAGAACAAACGTAATAAAGTAAAATAATAATAAAGTAAAATTACACATTTATACATACATACCTGTTGGTTACATCGTAAATTCAGTTATGTCACCTAGTGCATACGCGCCCAATTACGTTCCGCAAGGTATGCAACGTTGGTGATATGATGTGGTGGTGTGGTGAAAGCAAGCAGACACATGACATTAGGTGGCTTAATTGACTGCTTGTTCAGTTGACTGATTGCTTGCTGCTGCTGCTGCTCGACACATTGGCTGACACACACGCTCGTCGTACACTCATTAACACAATTCATCCCACCGGCATAAATGACGAGGATGCCGACGTGGTGGATACGGACGACGAAGCATTCGAATGTTTTCTGCCAATACTGGCATGCATTATGCCGTTATGTGGCAGGCGTATGTAATCGTAGGCGGGGATGTACAGTGGCGTCGGCGTATATACACAGTTGTTAGCTAAACGAAGGTGAGGTATACACTATTCACTATAGTAGCCATCATCGTTGCAAACAGCATTGGTAAATATATATGTATATATGTGTATATGTATTATAGGGTATTGTTTGTACTTATACATATGCACGTGGCATGCATACAATGTCACAAAGTTGGTAAGTAGGTGATAGTGCGGTATGTGGTAGTGGTGGTGGTGGTGGGATGATGACGCTGATGTTGTTAGCAATACTCGTATAGTAGTTTATTATGTCAGAGCGTATCCTATACAGATTAGTTGTTGTAGCTGTTATTTGATATACATTATTGTTGTAGTTGTTGTTTTTCTTTTTTCTACGCGCTGATTTGCAGCCACTTGGTTTGTAGTTCAGCGCGTTAAGCGTGCTAGAAGTGGCTTGCTCGGTTGCTGTTAGTTCGTTGGGTATATCAGCGCCTGCCACTAAGTGGACGCTACGCAAACGACCTGTGGACTGTCAAAAGAGCCGTTGCTGCTTGCTTGACCACCTTGTAAACACATGTCGCTGCCGTTATTTTTGCTCTGATTTCTGCGCCGCTTTACTTCTTTTGTTGTTATTGCTTTTTCTTTATATGGCATGATTGTAACATTCAATATAATTAAGAATTAATATTATTTTACTTTTTATTATATTATTATATTATTTTTTTATTTATTTTATTATTTTTATATTTATAACTGTATCAATCAATATTATTTCATATTTTTGTAATAGTATTATAAATTTAATTAAACAATTTATTATTATTTTTTTATTATTTTATTATATGGCTCGCTTTCAATAGCAAATTTGTTTGTATGCCTTTAGACATCTGTCGAGTGGTGAGAAAGACAACTATTTTTACTTCGCTAATTGTTATATATTTTTTAGGTATTAATAGTTGGTAGTAGTTGTGAAGGTGTGTGTGTGGTAGCAACGAGTTAATCAATCAATCGCATCTAAATGGGTTATTTTCGTCTACCATGGCACCGGATGGGTTAGCATGTAAATAAAAAAAAGTAGAAGAGAAAAACAAGAAGAATTTTTAGTGGTTATTGTTAGTAAATATTATTTATAAATTACATAATTAAATTTCAAAAGTGTTATTAATACACATTTGCTTGTTTGATGTGTTAAATTTCAATGATTTGGATAGTTGAGTGGTGAGTAATTTGCAATTAGGCAAAGTAAGTGCTTTCAAGTGCGTACGACGGCTATTAAAACGAAAGAAAAGGCTTCAATGTGGTGAAAAATACCAGAAAAAATAGCAGCGTTCCGACTATGCGCAATATTGTTTATAAATAACGCAGACATAATTACGAAAACCCGTTAATTTTTCATTTCAACTGCTTAATGAGCTACAAAATTTCAAAATCTAACAGAATAAAGCCACTGTGGCATAACGGTACACGAACATATTGGGTAGTCGAAAAAGTCGTTTCGTATTTTATCAATAGATGTCGTTGCAGTCGTGTATTTCCAGTGCTACCAATCATAATGTGTCATATCATATAGTGTTGGAAAGATGAGATTTTAAGCTTCATTTAACCATAAAAAAATTGAATTCGGGGAAGTTGAAAAAAAGTTACAGCTCTTCAAAAATGAGTGAAAATAATGAAGAAATTCGCTATATTTTGAAATTTGTGTATAAAAAAGGAAAAACGCAAGCCACCAATGAAATTTGTGAAGTTTACGGAGATAAGTATAATATGAAAAGACTTTTTCGACTACCAAAACTTACATAGTCGCTGTTAATAAAGAACAATTATCAGCTGCCCAAACCGTAGGCCGGTTATTGCCCCTAAACAACGTACTGGCATGCATATATTTATTTATTATGCACATAAATATGCGGGCTTAAGCAAATACTCGGTGAGGTGTGATAATAAAAATCTATTTACTAATCACGCTAGCCAATTTAATGGCAAAGAAGCCTATAAAGTCATTGATAGGCTTTGTAAACTAACAAAGAAATTGTTGCTGTTGTTGTTCTCTAACGCTACATTGCTTTTTCTCACTTATGAGCGTTAACTTCTAACGGTAATTTCGATTTGATAGAATTATGACAGACAAATCGTAGCGAAATGCTAATGAAGCAAGGTTAAGCAGCTTCGTCTTAGCGGCAGCTGGAGTTTGGCATGCAAAAATACCGTTTTCAACTTGGCAGCTTGCAGTTATGTAATTAAAATTATAAATTTAATTTTTTTTGTTTTACGCAACCGCCTTTTAGTTAAAGCCCGCAGCATCTGCTTGATGTATGCGGAAGGAAATTTTCTATTATTATTTTTCGTGTTTATTTTAATGTTCAAACGCACTTGAATGCACCTACAAATGCTTTTTGTTGCATTATTAACATGTGTGTTGGTGTGAGTGTTTGTGTACGCTAATGTGTCGGCGTTGATGAACTGTAATTACCTAATGCTTAACTGCCGCATATCAATTAATTACACACAGTCGTGTAATCCATCAACCTAACTGTGCATTCTTTCGTGCTTTTTTATGCAAATACAAATACATTTATGGAAAACAGTTATTCACACTTCAATGCTTGCCACATCGATGACATGTCAATTAAACATTAACTAATTACAATTCACACACCTGTTTGTATTAATTATTCTTTTCTTCGTTTTTGTTTCGTATGCTTAAACATGAGTTACAATGTATGCATGTGTGGGTGTGTGTAGATACAGGATGAGCTTTTGTATTAATAAATACTGACATTCATATTTCTTCGATTAGTGTTTTCGCTTTTGAATACATTTAGGTACTTTTGTGGATTATTTTCCAAATTATTGTCATTACTTCTGTGGCTTTTTGGTGCACAGCTTGCTTGCTTGCTCTTGTAGGGTAAAAGTTATTTATACATATTAAAATTAAAGAGTTTTATTGATTTTTTTGGTTTGATTAATTTACTATAGATATTTTACTCGATGCGTAGTAAGTTCAAAGAGAATTAATAGTAATTTACAAAACATGAAAGTTTAAATTGTTTTAGTTAACTTGGCCTTTGGTTAGTCTCTTTTTTTTTTGTTTTTGTTTTTGGTTTAGCAATAATATTTATAGTATACTTTATACATATATATTGTATGTATATTCATATATAAATAAGTAGTGGTGAGAATTTCTTTTCAAATTCATATATTAAGTAAGTACTACATAATGAACGCACAGTCCCCTTTCTAGCGACCGCTGCGTATGAGTAACATTTTCATATGGCGAATGGTGCACATTCATTGTTGTTTGTTAGCGCAGAGTTGAGTTGATATTGAGTTAATTATTTGTTTCCATTTAGAACAATAGGTGTTGCTGGACATGTAACCGTGGTAGGTGCGAGACATACATACACACACAATAAATAATTCTCAAAAATGCAATTAATTTACAAATGAATTTATAAATGAAATAATTCAATTTAAATTGTTTTGAAGCAAAAATTGTGTTTAAATTTCTTCATTGATGTGCGGTTTTTGCATCTAAAAATGCCTACATTAAGGTAATATATAATTATTTTTAATTTTTCACTTTCCAATATATTTTTTTTTTTAATTTTTAATGCATTAACTACTATTTTTTTATTTTAAATGATTTTTTCTACAAATGCAATGGATATTTCAAAATTCGAATTCGTTAAAAATTTTAAATAATTTTTTTTTGGAAATTTTAATAAATTCACTGCAATTGTTTTTTTTATATTTATTTTAGCTTTAATTATAAATTGATTTTTTGTACAATGTAAAGGATATTCCAAAATTCAAATTACTAAAAAAAAAATTTACAAATGTAAGGAATATTTCAAAATTAGAATTCTTTAATTTTTTTTTTTAATTTTAATACTTCCAATTTTTTTTACATTTATTTATTTTAGCTTTACTCATAAAGTGAAAGAAGTGTGTATGAAAACAAATGTAATGGAAAAATTCAAAATTTAAACTCGTTACTCGTTAAAAATTTTAGTTTAATAAATTAAGATTTGAAATAAAATTTTGAAATATATTTATTTAAATATGTATTTATATCAGGCAGGTTGCGAAATTACGCCAAATAATGGACTTTTATTCAACAAAAATTATTAGATACGCACATATATAATTATTAATTATTTAAATTATATATAAAGTAGAAAAAATTTAAAATTATTTGAATACTTTAGAAAATATTTAAAAAAGGTACCAACGTAATAAATGTAAATAATAAGTTTCAAAACATCGATCAAAAAAAAATGTATTATGTATAAAAAATTAATTAAAAGTAACATTGAAATTAAAAGAAAACAAATTAAAAATATTTCCAAAAATAATGCAAAATTAGAAATATTAAAAAAAAAATTAATAACAACATTAAGACAGATTTGAAATTAAAAATTAATAGAAAGTTTTTTAAATTAAATTGTATCTCACTTTGTTTTAATTTCTTTTAATTTTTTGATGAATAAATAAAATAACAAATTTTAAGGCATATTTAGCTTTGAAGTTTGAATTTAAATTAAATAAACAAATTATAAAAAATTAAAAATAGTTAAAAAATTAAAAATAATTAAGAATAAAAAAATTAAAATTACAAAACAGTATTTTTAAATTAAAAATTAAGTAAAACGTATTATAAATTTTTATGGAATACTTTTTATATTTTAATTTTGACTAACTTTTAATTTTTTAAGAATAAACAAAATAACAAATTTTAAAACACAATTAGTTTTGAAAAATCAATTAAGAAATTTAAATTATGAATAAAATACATAATTGAATAAAATTCAAATAAATTATAAAAAAATTAAAAATAATTTTAAAAAAGTTAAAACTAATTAAAACAAAAATTAAAAATAGTTAAAAAAATTTAAAGAAAAATAATAGATTAAAATTAAAAATTTAGTAGAAAAATATTATAAAAATTTATGGAATACTTTTCAAATTTTAATTTTGACTGATTATAATTATCTGTTTTTTAAGTTTTTGAAGATAAATAATTTAAATTATGTATAAAATAAATTCATAAATAAAATTCACAGGAATAATAAAAAAAAGAATTTATTACGCTGTTAAAAAATAATAAAAGAAATTAAAAGGAAATTTAAAATAATTAAAATTAAAAAATAACAGCTTAAATTAAAAAATTAAGTAAAATTAAAAAAAATAATTGAAAACGGTTCTTTAAAAATAAATTTAAAAAATAAAAAATAATAATAAAAATTAAAAAAAAAATAAAAAAATAATTAAAAAAAATAAAAATATTTAAATTTAAAAAATTATAGATTAAAATTAAAAATTAAGCAGGAAAATATTATAAAAAATTATGAAATACTTTTTAAATATTAATTTAGACTGATTTTTAATTTTTTTTTTTAATATTTTGAATAATAAAATAGTAAAAAAATATAATGCGTGTAATAGTTTACTTAAAAAACTAAATTTTGTATTTGTTTTACAACTATTTCTTGTTAAATAAATGCTATACCAAACACAAATTTTGATTTAAAGTTTCTAGAATATCTTATATGCATGTACATATGTGTGTAAATTCCGTTCACATGTGTGTGTATGTATGTCAATTGCTATCGATGTGTGATATAATAGAGGTTAGCGTCAATTTCGGCACCATTTTCAATGATTTAGTGTCGTAAAGTGCAACTGTATGTATGAATGTGGGAATGTTTAGAATGAAATGAGGATAAATGTGACGTTAAATGTGTGCGCTGAGGTGTATTTTCCGCCTTCAATGACTTATCTCAAGCACTTCCAAACAAATAAAATTATTTCAGATAAGCAAAGAGGCAATAAATAATGCATAAATGGAGAGTATTCTTCGTATGTAGTACGAGGGTTGCAGATTAAAAGAGGGACTCATAGTCAAGCTTACAAATTAACAAAGTACATATGTATGTATGTAATTGAGATTAATTCTAAAGCGAAATATTATCGCATCGATTAGTCAATGTTAAAGTATTTTTAGATATTTATTACAAATATTATTTTCTATTTATATTTATGTATAGGATTACTCGTATAAATACCGCAACCACATAGATTTGGCAGAGAAGTTAATAAATCGTTAAATTATTCATATCCGATATGGAGATACATATATATGTTTATATGGTTAAGGCATTGTTTGTACATGTACATAGAGATACATACGTGCTTAGCGCTAAGTGTTAACGACATGGAATCTATTCAATAACTAAGAACTCAAATTTTGGCTCTGATACTAGTCCTACGAGTGGTTAATAAGTGAGCTAAGAGCGAGGAGTGGAAGTGGATGCAACAATTGCTTTTTCTTTACCACGCAGCAGGCAGCTTGTGACCAATATATGTGGGTGAGTGTGTTTAAAGGTGGTTGGCGGTGCAGGCCAGGCGCCACATTGCGTAGTCCAACGGTGTATGAGCAGGCAGTACTAAAAACGTTTGGGCTCCGTCGTCATCACTTCCGTATGTAGCTTCAAATGGACGCACACAACTTCGTGACGGAGCTTCGTGGTAGGTAGTTTATTGCAGAATTTTCGTATTTTTCGAGAGTTTCATTATGAGCGTGTGCGAGACGGTTAGCGGTGCACTGGTGTGGGTCAACATTTTAGTAAGTAGATAGTCTAATTTAGTGGTATGCCTCGCGAGTAGTTGGCGAAAGTGGTTACAATGTTAATAATGAGTCGATTACAGACTAGTTTAGTACACTGACTACTTACTAGATATTCGCTATTGTTTATTTAGGTATATAAAATGACAATTAGTTGTTCATTAGTAATGTATGGTTGTTGAAATTCTATGATTTTTAATTTTTTTTCTTGTTATTGTACAATAAAAATAATTTTTTCATATGTGTTTTTAGTAAGAAAGTTTTTAATGCAAATCTTGGTTTAATATTGAAATGTTTTAGAAGTTTTTTTTTTTTCTTTCTTCGCTTGCTGAGTTGCTGAGTGAAAAAACTTTTCGTTTTGTTTTGCAATTCAACTAAATTATTGATTTTTATTTGTTTGTTTTATGCATATTTGAAAATTGTGTACAAAATTTGCGTTAATAATATATATGTATATTTATATAATTTATAAAGGTATAGACTTAATTCACATTTAAAATGAGTTGTAGCTTTTGCTTTGTTACACAATGTAAAACTTGTGGAAAAAAATAAACAATTCAAG
This sequence comes from Bactrocera tryoni, assembly GCF_016617805.1. Classification (NCBI taxonomy): domain Eukaryota; kingdom Metazoa; phylum Arthropoda; class Insecta; order Diptera; family Tephritidae; genus Bactrocera; species Bactrocera tryoni. The sequence goes on from NC_052499.1 coordinate 84,294,427, forward strand.
TTATAAAGCATAAACTAATAAATAACTGTAGTTTTGATAACAAGTTTTAAAAATAATTGAGGATTTTGGTTTTGCTTTTTAACACACGGTTGCATTTGTGCTTAAAAAAGCTGCACTTTCATGTTGCTTTTACAAATATATTGCATATACATAAACGTATGTATGTTTATCGGGTAACTGTATGTCACTATTGCAGGCAATTTGAATTGAAATACTTTTTTATACGTCTATAAATACAAAATCGCTTAAAGCTAAGAAAATTTGCTCGTACAACATACTAGAATGCACTAAAAAACGTATAAAATATATTTATATATATATAGTATATATGTGTGTATATAAAATGAAAACAAGTTTTAGGTACAAACTAAAGAATGAGCCACACGTCTGTGCCTAATAATGGGCCCCGCACAATACAAACGCATACACACACGTGGTATATATGTATATGTATGTATGTATGTAACGGACATTCGACGACGTCCCTATATAATTTCCATTTATAATGCTTTTTAATATATACTTTTTATTATGCTCCCTAAATGTAACGCTTACCTTACGTTTAAAACTACATACTTATGTGTGGCGAAAATCTCTCGACACGTCACAAAGGCACAAGTCAACATACAAACAATTTAACCATTTTTACGCATTTTGGCTGCTACGCTCCTTATTATTCTCATATATAAAATACCAGACTTTGCGAAAATGTTTCATTTACGTACAACAAAAACACAACTTTGAAGAAATATGTGCAGCAACAACTTTTTTTAGACGAGATAAAAAAAAGTTGTTGTTGCATATAAAGAACGGCACGCTAGAGGAGGCAATGCGAGAGCGGTGATGTTTTTTATTTATCTATTTTTTTTTTATAAAAACAAAGTTTTTAATTATAAAAAAATTTTAAAATTAAAAAATTTATAATTAAAAAATTTTGTTTTTTTTGAAAGTTTTTTTTATACATTTTTATATAAAATTTTCTTTATAAAATAATTTTAATATCATTTTTTTATAATTTTTTTATAAAATTTGTTATATTTTTTTTTACAAATTTTTTTTATTGATTGTTTTTTTACAAAATTTTTTTTATTGATTGTTTTTTTACAAATTTTATTTTTACAAATTTTTTTTTTGAGTGGTGTAATTTGTACCAGCTTTACTTTTTTGTGGTGAAAATTTAAAAAAATCATAAAATAATTATTTCCAAAATTTAATTTTTTTTCCAAAAAAAAAGTGCAATCGTTAATTACAGCACTTTCGCTTTGCCTCCTCAGCGTTGCATTTGAGGAAAAAAAACGGGAATTTTGTATGTGTATTATTTTGCGAAAAATTAAGAAAGGGGGCAATCGTAGAACACAAACTAACCTGTTGAGCTGTCAAACTGGGCAAATCATTCATTTTGTGTTAAACGCAAGAATTCATTTCACACAGCTCGGCGCTTTTTGCGGTAGACAGAGGCGTACGCTTGATTTTTGATTTTTTGTTTGGCGTGAGTGTGTGTGTTTGTTTTATACTCAATATTCAGCCCAGTTTCTTAACATTGCGCGGGCTATACGCAGTCGTGCTGGTCACAGCTTCGCGCAGGCAATTAACAAATTTAATTAATTTATTAATTTAAATATATTTTTTAAATAAAATTTATTATTACTTATTATTTTTTAATTTAAAACTTTATTTTATTTGCAACAAAATTTTTGAAAAATGCAATTTCCGCAAATTTTAGCTTACTTGTAAATTTCGCTTTTAAAAACATTATATAAAATTTATTTGCAACTTTTTTACTTAAAGAAAAAACAATATTTATGTATAAAAACGAGATTACTTTAATTTCTTATAAAAAAAAATAATGAGATAAACGAAAGATATTAATGGAGCCGACGGCATGCATACATCTGCGTGTACATAGACCGTTGTTTATGTAGTTTTGTTGTGTGTATGCAAGCGCCGCAAATATATGATAAACTTTAACATTAACTTTTGTTGTTGTAATTTCACTGCTTTCGATTTTAGCTTTTTTTTAAATTTTTGTTTAAGTGCTTAACCGTTATTTACTGTATCTCAATGAAGCCTGGCTTGGCTGTGACACCGACCGCAGCCGCAGCCCTCTGATATGGATGATCTCTGTTAGCCAAACGTCGCTGCTGCTTAAGAGCGCCTACTAAAATATATTCGATATATACATAGTAAGATTAATAGGTAAGGGCATTATATTATATTATAGTTTATATAAATTCATAATATTTTTCACATAACGTCATTATTATACATATGTATGTATGTCAATACATATATGCATTTATGTACATGTATACTATAGATATTTAGATAGAAAATAAATTCTGGTAAACGTAAAAAATATACAATCATTTGTGCACTACATAAATATTCAATAACAAGATAAATTCTATGGTTTACAAAAAAAAAATCGCTTTGCAGACAAGGAAACAACGTAAATACTACCATTTTTCATACAAAACTACATACTGCAATGAGTGAAAGCGAAAAGCTGCAATTTCATTTGTAAAAAAAACATTATATTTGCATTTCAACTGGGCGCTTGTTGCTTTCTTTGTTGGTTCTAAGGCTTTCGAGTTTGTTACAAAAAAAAGAATACACTTGGTTTGGCGCCATTGACTGGGAGCTGAGTCTCACTTTTGCTTTTAGCAACTTCTATGAAGCGCAGAATTTATTTAATAATTTACAAAAAAATGTTCAACAGCAGATTTCGGCGGCCATTTTGTAATGTGTGTTGTATATATATACATATTTATATATAGCATATATATTTTAATATTCTTTGGAATGAATCGTATATGCTTGTTTGTTTGTTGTATGTGTTTAAGGGACAACTGATTTTTTGATAAAAAAAAAAATAAATAAAAAATTCGCTTTTACCGTTAGGCATGCAAATTTAACCAATAAGTGATTTCTAATTGACCGCGCTTAAAGGCTACAAAGCAGTGCTTAACCTATATACTTTAGCAATAACTTTACCAGCTAAATAACTGAACATAGACCTACGGACGATTGCTTACAAAAACGAAAAAAAAATAAAAATAATTTATATACAAGAACAAAAAAATGAATAAATAAAATTAAAAACAAAAAAGTAAATAAAAATATACATATAAAAATAATTTTAAAAATTAATAAAATAAATTAATAATTTTTTTTAATATATTTGTAATGCAAAATATAAAAATATATATAAAAAAAAAAACTAAAAACATATTTAAAAAAAATTTATATGCATATAAAATAAATTAAAATAAAACAAAAAACAACAAAAAACAACAAAAAAATTAACAAAACTAGATAACTGAAATATACCTACAGACGCATTCTTACAAAAACGGAAAAAAATAATTAAACAAGAACAAAATCCTAAATAAATAGCATAAATATACATATGTACATACATACATATGTATATATAAAACATAAAAAAAATTTAAAAAAAAAAATACATATATAAACAAAATTAAAATTAAAAAAACAACAAACCTAAAAAATGTAAAAAAAATGAAAAAAAAATAAGAAAAATAAATCTAAAAAATAATATGTACAGTAAAAATAATAATAAATTAAAAAAGTAAAGGGAATTAAAAACTAAAAAATTAATTAAAAATTAAAATTAATTTAAAAAATAAAAATTAATATAAAAAAGTAAAATTAACTAAAAAACACAAAAAAAACTAAAAATATAAAAATCTCATCGAAAAAAAAAACAAAATCTCAAAGAAAACTTAAATAAGATACATTTACAGTACTCTAAAATAATATGCATACATTCAACCAGCGTCACTAACCGACAGCTCGGCTGCACATCCATAATTGCTACGAAAAGCTCATTAAAAGCTTTGGCTCTCAACCAGAGTAATACTATTGTGAAGTGAAAGCTTCTAAATTTCAACTTTAACCAACCACAACACTTGTTAAATGTATCTATTTCAACCTATATGCCGTTACTTATATTGTTTTGTGTAGTAATTAACTTTGACTAGGCAACTTAATTATTTGGACGGATATCGGTGAGCTGTAAACGATTTACACAGTTTATTTCTGACGAATAAAAACATTTTATGGCTTTTGTAGGCATAATAAATAAAATATGGTATATGTATAAAGGTGTGTACTTAACTACGTTGAAAAAGTTTGAATATAGTTACTTAAAAATATGGTAGAAGCTAATAATTTCGCTTGTGTAAGTATAAAACTATGTTTAATAATAAGCTAGATACATTTATGAAAGCTCAACAAAACGTTCAAATGTATGCTTGTCGAATCTCTTTTGAAAGCTTTTTGCGAAAGCTCTTTTTAATATCAATAATTTTAGCACCAGTTATGATTCGACGCCATATTGTGAGCTCTAAGCTCAATATATAACTAATAAAAGTGAAAGCTCTAATGGGTATAATAATATATGTGTTGTAGTAAATACTAGCATTTCAAATTCCAATATAATGAGTTAAACATGTCTTAACTAACTGCCTTTTCTTTAGCGCTTAAAAGATGCAAGACAATGGCACTATGTGGAAAAATGTGACGGGGAGTAGGTATAATCGCGGAAATAACGCAGAGCTATAAGAAACAAACAAATACATAAATTCGATCAAGAACCGGTACGATAGAGTATTTATTATAGATTTGATAATAAATGTAATAATAATGGTAGAAATTAGTGTAAGAAAATAAAAATTGTCTCCTTGCATTACATAACCAAAAAAATTTCAAATAGAGTGAAGAGTAAATGAAGAGTGGGTGAAAAAGAGCTATCGTTTATCAGCTTAATTTCCAGAAATGGCAACCCTGACACTCTCAAGCTTTATAAAAATTTCATAAAATATCGAATACACAACAGAAAATAAATAAAGGAAAAGAACACAAGCTATTGAAAATTAATTTAAATTTAAATTGGAAAATACTAAAATTTAATATTTTAGAATTCAAAAAAAATTAAAAAATTAAAAAAAAAAATTTTTGATTTAAAATAAATTTAAAAAATTTTTTTTTTTGATTTAAAATAAATTAAAAAAAAAAATTATGTAAATATAAACCGGAAAATACTAAAATTAACATTTTAAAATTAAAAAAAAATAAATAAATAAAACAATTTTTTAATTAAAAAAATTAAATTTAAAAAATTTTAAAAACTAAAAAAATTTAAAATTAAAAAAATAATTTAAAAAATAATGAAAAAAGTTTATTTGATTAATAAAACAATCATAAAAATTGTAGTTTAAATATAAACTGGAAAATACAAAAATTTAGTATTTTAAAATTCAATAAAATTAAATCAAAAAAAATTAAATTTATAAGCAAAAAAATAAAAATATTTAGTAAAAAAATGCTTAAGAGTAGCTTAATAATCCTAAAATTTTCGTTAGTTTAGCATAAATATTTTTTTAAAACTGAAAAATAATATTTATAAGAGCTAGTAACCCTTATATGAGTTATCTAGATACTATTTAGATGAAAGTTAGACAAATAAGAAAGCGCTTAAAATATATTTTTCTCGTAACTAGAATATACTCATTATATATTTGCTTGTTATTAAGAAGTTGTTCCACAGAATTCCAAGGCACTAGAAAATAATTCCAAAACAACTATGTAATTAAAATAAACTGCTAACAAACTTTATAGACTAAACTAATTTTTAGCATAACTTACACGCTATAATAATATTGCGCACTAGCGGCTAATTAAAAATCACTTATTGGCATTTGCTAAAATTTTTGTTGCTACCTTTTTCCGCGCGAATTGCATATACGATCACTAACGGTTATATTGCTTTAGTTTACTGTTTTTTTTTAATATTTTTTTTTTTTGTAATTGTTGTTTACTTTGAGTATTGCGTGGTTTTCTGCTGATTTACTGTGCGTTTGCGCCTAAAACGCTGCTAACTTTTTTCAATAAACTCGCTTATCACTTTGCATAGAGTGTAAATAGTTTAAATTATTTATATATTATATATGTATATGTATGTGTGTGTATCATATATGTATGTACTTATACATATTAACTTCCGAGTTGCATGTGTCGCCGCTTACTTAACAAATAACAACAAAGCACAGTTACAAACGTAAGTATGTAGTCAAAATCTACGGTCTGCTTGCTTGCTGCTTTCTATAATATTTTCATTCTTGATTTTTATATTTTTTTTTTATTTTTACGTTTGTTGTTTGTCGCTACTTGCAACAATGCTCAAATTTACAAATTCACTAAACCTATTTTTTGATTGTTGCAACAAATCTTCGCACTGCTTGCTGGCTCAAGTGGTGAAGAAATTGTGGACAATAAATTACTTTAGAAAGGGCTTGGTCGGTAAAACGTTCAAAAGACGGAGCCGGCATGCAAATATCGACCAACTGCATTTTGCCGCCAACAACAAAATGTTCGTACGGTTTATTTGTTTGTTTGTGTGTTCGATAATGTTCAAATGTGTTGGCGAACATCAGAGTGGTTACATAAGTAGGTATGTAAGGTCGCGTTGGTCATACATATATTTTGTTGTAGAAAAAAAGAAGGAAATATACAAAAACAAATTATTATGATAATCGATAACAAAAATGTAAATTCATACACATGATTGAACAAATAAAAAGTAGCTTTAGTAAAAATTAGCGAAAAAGATTTTGATACGGATTAGCATTTTTGTTGTTGTTTAAGTAATGCGTACAGTTGAAAAGCGTCTTATTTCATTTAATTTGGGTTTAGTAGAGAAAAGCGGATGATTTGCATGAGTTCAGTTATTTTCGGCTATGTATTTGTTGTTGTTATTGCGTTGGTTAATTTAGTTTACGGTTGTTGTTAAGCATTCACTATCGGCTCGAAGGGATTAGGAAAAGTAATTGCGAACAAGAGGTGCCACAAAAAAAAAACACAAAAAAAATTAAATAAAAACACAAATTAAGAACGCTGTATTAAAATTCTAAAACTCTGTATTAAATTGCAACTCTGTGTGCGTGAGAAAAGACCTCAAACGGTAGTTATAAAGTTGCGCCAATCACACAACTTGCAGCTAACAGTTATATTAACAGTTAGCAAGCTGTCAACATTTCTTGAAATATTCTAAAAATAACGGTAAATATGAGCTAAAAATTAAAATCAGCGGTTTCTATAAACATAGACACAACAGAGTTGCATTCTGACTTGGTTTCTAGAGTATGGCACATATATGAACGAACTGTTGTAACGGTTAACTATCGCAAATAAATATTGATAATAAACATATTTACAAAACCTAAGTAAAAACAAAACGGTAAATGAAAAAACAACAAGAAATAATAAATGTTTAACAATAACAAAACATGCAGCCTGGAAAATGTGTGCATAGCGATACTTAATGTAAATAAATGCAGGCGAAAAACAAATTTTAACAAATAATTTTGAGGGAAAAAAAATCTCAAAAAGGCAATGGAGCTTTTTGAGTGCACAAAGGATGTTTCAATACAGTATTTTATAACAAAATAAACAGTTATGAACAATTCTTATTGGGCTAGTTGACAATTTGACACATAGCCCTTCCAAACATGCGTCTCCTAACCTAACTTTTTGTATAAATTCTCAGTAAATGTCACTCCAATCAGATCTCAACTGTTTTTTACCGTTTCAAACTGTAAAATGCGACCCCTAACCTAACCTTTTGCCTAAACTCTCTGCGAGTGTCACTCCAATCAGACCCTAACTGTTTTTAACCATTACAAACCGCATTTGCATATAACGTTGCTCACTGGTTCTGTGCTAACCGCAGACCTAACCTCCAATTCGCGTGACTTAAAGCCAAAAATTACAACTAAATGCTAACTGCTTACACTTCGAGTTAATTAATGTTACTTAATTTAGTTAATTAAGTAGCTTTTGCAGAGATGTGCTGTAAGTTGTTGTTGTTGTTGCTAGTGTTTATATGCTTTTAGGTATATGTATGTATGTATGTATATGGTAGTGGCATGTATTTGGTAAATTTACGGATGTGATATTATTTTGCGCGCAATTCCACAAAGAAAGCCTAGAATTTATTTTCACTATTATTAATTAATTATTAACCATCAATTATTGTTTGATTGCTTAACGAAACACTACTGCAACTTAACCACGAGAGATTTTGTATTTACGCTATAATGTTTGTTGTTAATGTTTTATATATGTAGATATAAGTATTAAATATATTTTCTTATTTTTGTTGTTTTTTGTTATACGGCTAAAAGACATTTTTGCAATTTTGTTCTCGAACGAGCACAAAAAGCACAAAAATCTGCTTGTAAAATCATAAAAAAAACAACTAATAATACAATAACGATAACAAAAAAAAAAACAACAACATAATCAAAATAATTGCAATTCGATTAATCATCAATGAATGAAGTAATTAATTAATTAATTCATTATTCGAATAGTATATAAGTTATAGAGAATATATATAGTTGTGTAAAATGTTTATCTAGCAAACAACCCACCGCTATGATCTGTGTATTCCGTCAGCAAGGGATTGCCAGCAGCGAGTGCAGCATAATTCGCGTAGTCGCCGTACGGTGCGAAAATCATGCCGTGTGCGGGATTCTCGAAGGCGGCGGGCGCAGCTTGGCCGGACAGTATGCTCGCCGCTGTGGTCGGCACGGTCATGCGTTGTGAGAGTATCAAGGGGGCGCCCAGTGTGGTGGCCTGCGGTGCGCGTATCTGTGGTGCTAGGGTTGGCAATGCTGGCGCCAAAAGGCGGCTCTCAGCCGAGGCGGCGATCACACGGCGCCATTCCTCCTCGCAGGCTATGCAACGAAAGAGAGAGTGTGGAGAGTTAGTGTTGAGTCGAAAGCAAACAGTTATATATAAAATTATATAAAGAAATTAGATTACGCTAAAGCTTAATGCAGTAAAATTAACCTAAATTAAACTAAAATGAAAATTAATTTTAAAAAATTTAAACTATGAAAAATAGAGCATGAACTTAGAGCAACACTTTGGTAATAAACTTCACTAAAACAAAATTAACCTCAAAACTTCGTTACTTCTTCTTCTTTACTGCCGAAGACAGCGCTACGAAGTTATAACCGAGAACATCCAGAACCTAGTTTAAAATTCAAAATTTCAAGTTAAGGCTAAGTGCATATTGGACTGAAGGGTACGATGTACGATACGATATATTAAGGGGTTGGGGCTTTCCAATTATGAATTTTGAAAAATCGATCCTTTTACATATACATATATATGGTTCATATGTTATATTTAAAAGTATTCTCCGAAAATTGAAGATTTGAAATTATTTCCCCAAAAGAAAGAAAAAGATTTTCGAACTTAGTTGACGAAAAGCATTTTTCCGAAACGCCGTTTTCAGAATCCCCGAAGTCCCTAGACTCAACTTGAAATTGTCGCACGACCTTCTGATATCTGCATTTGTCTGATATAAGATTTGTTATAAAAATTTCAGTTTCTACGAACACTCTGTAGTGAAAATTTTTCACGAAAACGGTTTTTTTTTTTTGGAAGCCGTCATTATTTCAAAAATTCAATATTTTGACTTGTTCTTCGCTCCTGCATTCATCTATAGTCTTAAGACATTATTTTCGTTTTTGGGACTTTTGAGGTCGGTTGGCAAGATTTCTCGAGAACTACTCAACCGATCTTCATAAAATTTTACACAGGTCTTTGAGATACTATTCTTGGAGACTTGAACGAAGATTTTTTTTCGATCACAACTATTTGAAACAAAAAGCAATGCGGAATTTTCATTGTATGTAAAAATGGCTGCCAAAAATCCAATTTTCAGTGTTTTTTTTTTGTTCGTCCAAGGTCTAAGTTAAGGTTTTAACTAAAACACATATTTTTTTTCTGTAGATGATCCTGTCAGGAGTTCTTCTGCCAACGCGGACACATATTTTTTTCCGAGGATTCACCGGAAATGGCGTCGCATTGACCGAGTTTAAAATATTTTTTTTCCAAAAATTTCAGAATTTTTTTTGTTAATAGTGTATGTTTGTAACAATAAAAAAATCTAATAAAATATTTCATTTTTTATAAGAGGAAAACAATTTTGAAAAAAGTCCGTTTTTTACCCGAGGAAACCCTTAAAAAACTATTGATGAGAAATATTGTCTGTCAGTGTCTCTAAGACGCCTTATTCGTGCTTTTTCGGTTACCATCGCTGAGTCATGCTATGCGACTCACACGATGTGCTTAGGCTAAGGTTTTCCGTTACCATAGCATTTTAAATCTGTAATACTTATTGTATAATAATAAAAACCGTAATTAGACTAAAATATACATTATTCTAACCGAAATCTTAACTAGTTCGTATTAATATTTGTAGTGTTTTGGGTAAGTGGGTGATAGCAATGGTAATCGTTTATTTAACAGTTATGTGTTTACAATTAAATATTTTGGGCATCAGTACCAGTAGTTGTTGTTATAACAAAATTGTTGATCTTTTTAACAAACAGAATTATTTAAAAAATAAAATTCTCGATTAATAAAGAGGAAATAGAGTCATCAGTGTAACATACCTGGAATGGCATTTTTCGCCGACGTATCCCTATAAGTGCCATTAATTATAGCTAATTCCATGAGTTGACGTTTTTTAAGTTCATCTTCGCCTTCGGCTTGCTGTTAGTACAAACATTAATGTAGTCGTGAATTTTTTTTTGTTTAATACACAAGAGAAAATTATTAGATATTTTCAGTAGAAAAAAAATTACAATTTCGAAATGTTCGGTTTATTTGAATTTAGAGGGGTTTGTTATGCATTTTGTAAATATGTTTGTATGTAAACATGATATTTTTTAAACAAAAATAATTATTTTGATTAATCAGATTATGGAAAATAAGAGCACGCGCACGCAAAAGCGCGAATTGCAAAAACCAACTGCCACACGCCTGCACATATGGTATATGCATTGTTGTTGTAGCGGTCGGATTTTGCAACTCCTTCGCTTAAATTATTAAGACATTATTTCGTTTAGTTTTTTTAATATTTATTATTATGTAATTTGTAGCCACGCGTATGTGTGTAGGGTATATATAGTGGGGTTGTATGTCGGCAGCAAATTACAGCGACATTTCAGTGTCGTCGCTTCAACTTTTGAAGCCACGTGTATTTCGCTTGATTCGCATGCTTGGCGGCTAATACTTACCGGTACTAGAAGCTTTTGCACTTCGGCAACGGCCTGAGCTAATTTGACTTTGGCACGATTCTGTGTGTCCTCCACGGTGATCAACACGTGCAGATCGTCGGACAAGTGCTCCCAGTTGGGTTTGCCGCGATTTGCGTCCTCCTGCAATAAATAGCAAATTGTTAGGATTTTTTTTTTTTTTGGATTTTAGGGTTAGTATTTTTACAACCTAAATTTTATCTTCCTGGTTTTAGAATTTTAATTCCTAATTTCAATTTTTTTTTTTGTTCCTTTAGTTTAGACCAAATAATATGAAATTACCATTTGTTTTAACTACAAATTTTTGTAAAAAATCGCATTCGCACTCATTATATTTATAAATAACACACACTCTACTTTTCATGGCTTATGTAAGAGCTAATACCTCGCTGGTGAACCAAACGACAACCTGTTCGATTCGATTACATGCTTGCTAAGCAACCATTTATTTCATTTTTGCACTTAAGCATGCACTTTAGACCATAAATGTGGCATTTACCAACACACCCACACACGCACAAATATGTATGTATGTATGCTTCGGTGTGTGCGCACGCATTAAAGTAGATTAAGTGCGCCGCTTTCTGTTTATCGCAAAGCAGCAGTGAAAGTTATTGGCAGCTGTTTTAAGAAAAGTGTCAACTATGAAAACAAAAGCGACAACGAGTTATATACAGGGTGCGGCAAGCTGGTGGGATTGGCTTAGGTTAGATTGCTGTAAATGAAAGACCTTAGAAATCCACAATTTAGAAGAAGAAAATTTGCCATGAAAAAAAATTAACAAGAAAAAACTTCGAACTTCGGCTGCCCCGAAGCCATAATCCTGTCCTATTTCTAGCTATCGGAAAACATGTTGCTAGTTCTTTCTAGCCACGTTTTTTGATATAAACTAACTTTATGTGAAATTAAGGTTAGTTAATAAGGAAAAAAATCAGTCGGCTTGTATGACAGCTACATGCAATTTTTGTCCGACCCTAATAATCTGTTGGAGGATTGTAGCTTATGCCTTATAAAATAACCTATAATAAATTTGGTAAGACATCGTGTCAAATAAAAAAGTTGTTCGTACGAGAAACTTGATTTTCAATGCAAGTTTGTATGACAGATATATGCTGTAGCGCACCGATCAGAACAATTTGTTTCAAGCTTGTAGCATTTTCTATGAAAATTATATATGACAAATTTCGTGAAAATGTCTCGTCAAATAACAAAGTTTTCCATACAAAGACTTAATTTTAATCGGTGATTTTGTATGACAACATTATACTATATATATATATATATGCTATTGTGGTTTGATCTGTACCACTTTTTCGGAGGTTGTATCACGCGCTTGGAAAATATTCCATAGCGAATTTCAGGAAGATATCTCGTCAAATAAAAAAGTTTTCATAGGACTTAATTTTGTTCGGCGAATTTGTATGGCAGCTATATGCTACAAAGGTTCGATCTAAACCATTTTTTCGGAGATTGTTTTGGAAAATAATTGTACCAAATTTCGTGAAGATATCTCGTCAAATAAAAAGATTTCCTTAAAATAACATAATTTTGATGGTTGAATTTGTATGACAGATCTATTCTATAGTGGTCTGATATCGGCGGATCTAACAGTGGAGTGATCTTGAGGTTCTTAGAGCGGAAAAAGGAGTGTGCAAAATTTTATATCGATATCTCAGAAACTAAGGGACTAGTACGGATCATTATACGGATTAGGGTCTTCGAAACTTCCTTCGGCATAATACAAATTTCGTGACAAGCTAAACGCTATTCAGAGTCTAAAAATGTTAGAAGTTAAAAAACTTGGAGAAGAAGAGAGGGTTCTGGTATAGAGCCAAAAACTGAGAAACAGTTAAGATTTGAGTAAAAACTATTCTGGGCAACAAATAGTAAGACTTTTTAATTTAAATTTCGTGCAAAAGCCAATTCAGGGAAATATTTTTTTTTTTTTTTTTTTTTGATTTTAGGTTGGGAGTTTAGGACTGTCAGTGACATTTGTGGCAAATCTCACATCAAAATGACTTTTGGTGTTTACTATACGCTTGTGTTTCCGAAGTACTATAAATTAATAATTTTCAAATTATGAAGAAAGTTTTACTCTTTTTTGCTCATAGTAAGTTTAAAAATATCAAAGGTTTAGAACATACAATGTAGTGATAGAAAATTAAAAAAAAAAAATATTTAAAAAATAATATCATCTGGCAATCGATTAATTCTATCCCGTGATTATATATTAAAAAAAAATTTAATAAAACGACTAAAGTTTTATTTCGGCTGATTACGTTCTATTAGATGCGTGCTAGATAGGATTTGCAAGCGCAACAAATTGGCTAACGATTTCACTATAAAGCAAAAACATAAATGCGCCCTCATCATCAGCTCAAAATAGTCACAACAAATCGTCGGCATACAGGAATATGCGATTAATGCAACCATTTGTGCATGTGTGTGTGCACGTATTTGTATATTTGCAGTAATAAGACGATAATTGGCAGAGTAATCAGTGATCAAAGCGGATAATTTCTGAAACAATGAACAAAATGACGCTCGCGGGTGCCGCAAATAAGCTTCTTTGCTGGGTGAATCTAAAAAGCAAAGCAGCAAAAAAATAAAAAATAAATAAAAATAAAAAATTAATAAAAATAAAAAATAAAAAAGCAAAAAATACAAAAATGCATGTGCATATTTATACTCTTACATATATCTTAATACTTAGATAAAAACTTTTAAAATTTTTGCTAAAAACATTTTTAAAAATGATTTCACTCGTAATTAAACCGCTAAGAAATGTTTGGTTATAAAAACAGGTAGGAAAGATATCCACAAAATTATTAATGCTATAATATGTAATTGATGCAATCAAATAAAACGAAATAATGATAATAAAATGACAGCGCATTTCCGTTGCCAATTTGAAATTTTTAATACCCAAAAACCCAAACTGAAACGTACGAGATTAACTATTTTGCATTAATAAATTTTTATTATTTGTTTAATAATTCGAAACACATAAGTGGGTGGCTGGTTTAGTCAGCGTTGAGATGAATCAACGAGCAGAGATGAAATATACGTAAGAAAAAATGTGAATTCACGGTAAAATAAACAGCGAAATGCTTTATTATTGACACTACCAGAAGCACTACCAGAAACACTACTAGAGGAAAACAACCGCAAAAGGCAAAAACGATTGTAAAAACATAGCAAACATAAACAACTAAATTATTTATTTTTTTAAGCAACCCCTTATATGGGATATACCACCTACACACATACAAACATACACACTTCTTTTTAGGTTCACATACAGCCGCACGCTCTAGTAGCCACTTGAAGAAGCTCCACTGTGTCCAAGTGTCCAAAGTGCATGAGTCAACGCTGGCGGCACGAAGAATCGAGCACACGACGACACTTCATGCACTTAAAATAGATATGCAAGACTTTGAGAAACCACATGGCATATCGCCTATGCAGCAACGCGCGTTTCGGCTGCCAAAGCAATTTAAATGGCAAATAATTATTGCCTAAAAATCAAGCAAATGAGAATGTTGAATTATTTTCTGTAAAAGTTGCCAAGTGTTTATCCAAATCGGGTGACCCAACTTTGCCGTGCTACCCCGCAGCACACCCTTTGCTTTCGTATTGCAAACGCCCCCACAGTTGAGACAAACATACACACACATACACACTATGCCTGATGATCGCTGCCAAAAGAACGATCAGCGCCCATTAAACGGCACTGTCAGCGCGAGAACACAATACCGAGCCAAAGGTGCTTAAATAAACACACACACATTCACATACACACATACACATACGTATGTACATACACACATACACAAGTAGTGAGCGCATTTTAATGACGCCGCGTTTGGCTGTGAGCGAAACCGCAACACATCAACCGGTAGTGGTGGCTCATCGTCGCAACATTGTTACGCGTAGCTAATAAAAAGTCACCATTAAAACTATTGTTAAATATTTTATTTGTGTTTCGTAAATATTTTTATTAGTTTCGTTTTGTGGCAAAGAATTTTTGCCATTTCGCAGCAACAACACCTGCAACACACCGCTCAGCTACAAGCGAAGCAAGTGCAATCGTCGCTATGGTGCGGCTGTTGTTGTAGTAAGGCATGTTGTTGTTATAAAGCATGATATTGTTGTAAATTTTGTTGTTGTTGTAGCAAAGCATGTTGTTGTTGTAGCAAGGCATGTTGTTGTTGTAGCAAGGCGTGTTGTTGTTGTAATGAAGGCATGTTGTTGTTGTTTTTTAGCGGACGCAAATCAGCAACGTTGCCAACTGGGGCGCAGAAATGCACAATCCACACTTTTGGGGCGCGCTAAATGTTGCCGCTACTGACAGACAAATAGGCCACAGTGAATTGAGTTAGCAATGCGATTCAAGCAACAACAACAAACAAAACTGTTTAGAATTTTTTTGCGATAAGCTTTTGGCTGCACTATTTGCTCTCCTTCCAGTATGCACGCGCTAGTTGTAGTTGTAGTGCTGACTGTCTTTGCTGTCAGTGGCATTTCATTTGCTGCCGACTTGACAGTTCTAATTTGACAGCTGAGCGCAACAGTTTACAACTTTGTTTGTTGTTTGTTGTCAGCAGCCGGCGCAAGTGACCGGCCGGTCGGTGCTGCCGTCAAAGCGATATAGCAATACACTGTGATATGTAGTTGGTTACAGTGCTTTCGGCAAGTATGCGGAAGTTCGAGTTCAAACTGGACATGTTTTCGGAAGCACAATTTCTTACAAGGCGTGAGAAAACCACTTCTTAGAAAAGAAATGGGTGTGAAAACCCTTAATATAGATTCGAATGCATATGCGCCTAACTCTTGTTCGATCCAAACAGCTTGGTTCTAAATAAGAGGTTGACTGAATACACCACCAACAATGTCAGCCTGGAAATCCAACGCAGGATAACTCTAGCCAACAGTTGCTACTTCGGACTGAGTAGGCAATTGAGAAATAAAGTCCTCTCTCGACAAACAAAAACCAAATTCTATAAGTCACTCATAATTTCCGTGCTGCTATATGGTTCAGAGGCTTGGACGATGACAACAACTGATGAGTTCACGTTACGAGTTTTTGAGAGAAAAGTTCTGCGAAAGATTTATGGTTCTTTGCGCGTTGGCCTTGGCGTATATCGCATTCGATGGCACCATGAGTTGTATGAGATATACGACGGCATTGACATAGTTCAGCGAATTAAAAGACAGCGACTACGCTGGCTAGGTCATGTTGTCCGAATGGACGAAAACACTCCAGCTCTGAAAGTATTCGACGGGTACTGCGAGGAAAGTAGAGGAAGATTTCTACACCGCTGAAAGGACCAAGTGGAGAAGGACCTGGCTTCGCTTGGAATATTCAATGGGCGCCACGTAGCGAAAAGAAGAAATGACTGGCGCGATGTTGTTAACTCGGCTATAAGAAGAAGAAAAACTTTATTAACTTTATCAATCTTTGATTTTCTGCGACCATAGGTAATTGCATGGACAATATCTTCTAGTGGATATTGCTTTTTTTTTTTAGGTTTCATCTACAGAGATGGTTGACCTCACTGAAGCAGGAAGATATTTTCTTTCGCGAATTTTTGTATATTTTTTCCAGAGTATTTTTACAATATGTTCGGGTTTTCTAATTCCCTCTCACATTAGGTGTGCTCCTTCAAGCATATGTAAAAAGCTAATAGCTTTATTATTTTATTTATTATAATTGAAATTACAATAAATGTGAAAAAACTCTAGCAACTAGGGCTATCGGTTAGCTTTATTATAATATAGCAACATTCTTCAAATTTCTTCCAGCGTAACTCTAATTGTCGCTGCGCATCATTTCTACAAGCGTTTTTAGCTTCAATTACGTATACTTTTTATACAGTGTGTAAATATGCGTACACATATTTAAAATACAAAATAAAATGGGCTAATACTTTTTTTTTTGTTTTAGTCTTCCACTTCGACCACTTGCCGCTTTAAATATACTATTTATTCTTTACTCTTTACCGCAACTCGCTGGTTGTTTGCGAACCATAAGTGTCAACATGAGATTTTCCATATAATTAATGCGGAAATATATTTTGGGTCAGTGGATTATGCTTAATATTTTTTCCTTACCACACTTTTTAAATAAAGGGTGTTCCACGTGAAGGTACTTTTTTTTTACTTTTGACAGATCACGAGTGAGTCAAGCTGTCATGTTATTCTTGTTCAGTATTGTTTGGCATTTCATCGTGGACAGACTTACGCCTGCACAACGTTAACAAATCAAATCAATTTTATTACGAAAATTCACATTTTCGTTTGACTTATGGTCAACATAAACGGCCTACTGAGTATACTATTCGCAACAACATCAACCATCTTGAGACCCAGCATTCATTATTGGATAATATATATTAGACCGAATTCGGTGCCTCTCGCAGCAACTCGGACTGACGTATGGAACGACCTGGCGCATTTTACGTTGAGATCTTAAATTGTAAGCGTACAAAATATATGTAGAAAGTGACATCCCTTCGCTCTATCCTATGCCAAGATCCGAAGTTTTCGAGTCAAATTTTGTTCAGCGATAAGGGCCATTTATCGCTCAATGATTATGCAAACAAGCATTTAGGGCGAAGAGCAGCCTGAAAAGATTCAGGAGCTACCATTTCATTCAGAAAAAACAACGGTTTGATGTGGTTTGTGGGCCGGTGGTACCATCGGTCCATATTTCTTCAAAAACGCTGCCGGTGAGATCGCAACCGTCAATGGCGACCGTTATCACGAGGTAAACAACTACCTCTCTGACCTTTCTCGTTTCCTCGCTGCACGGAAACTCACACTTTCCCCCATCAAATCCACAGCGACCATTTTTACGAACTGGACGAAGGAGAATAGACTTGAACTTAATTTTGCAGTCGATGACGTCAAAATTCCGACTGTCAATAACCCTAAGATTTTAGGTGTAACCTCCCGTTAGAGACGTCGACGAAAATACAGATAACCCTTACCATCCTAACGGTGATTGATAACCGTTATAGCAACAACAAAAACAACCGTTATCACGCCATGATGACCGACTAATTGATGTCTGAAATTGAAACTCATGATCTCGACGACATTCAGTTTCAACAAGAAGCCACCACGCCCCACACATCGCATCAATCAATAGAGAGCAGATAATTTCACGTTTTTGGTCGGTCGATTGGCCACCAAGATCGTGTGATATCACAACGTTAAACTTTTTTCTTTAGGAATATGTTAAGTCTAAAGTTTATGCGGACAATTCTACTTTGATTCAAGCTTTGGAGCAAAGAGATGGACTCAACGGATGATCCATCTGAGACGTAAACGCGACCAACATTTGAAAGAGATATTCTTCAAAATTAAATGCCAAAGAATGTTTTTTCGAATGATAATAAACATTACCCATTAAATTTGAAGTTTCACTGTTTTTTCTTAAAAAAAAAAAGTTGGGAACCTAGATATAAATCAGTCTCTAGTTTATTTGAAAATAAGTTAAATTAGGTTGAAGTGGAATTATGAAAACCTTCTAGTATAAACAAAGACACATTAAAACTGTAATATCCAAAATTACACCTTTTCAATGGATATAAGCGTAAAATATGCGACTTGAGCAGTTAAATGACGACGATGTCGCTGGCGGCAATCGATATGATTTTCTTGATAAACACGTCATTTACGAAATTGTAATCCTTAAAATTGCGCAGAATAATAAATTGCAAACATAATTCAAACATTTGAAAGGAGGCACGTCTTGAATTTCCCGAAGCGTTTGACGTAATTTTTCTTTTATGCAACTAACCATAAGATCACCAGACTCTTCCAATTAGAGCATATTTATAATTATAGTTCCTTAAACATGTATGTATGTATGTGAAAAATATAGTTTGAAATGTTTATATATGTATGTATGTATATGTTAGCAAGTATGTCACGGCCTGAGAGAAGCCCACCCACGTCCACACCCTACATTAAGCGATCGACAAAATGTTTATTTTCCTCAACTTGTTTTTTGTACTTTTTCAATTTTAATTAGATATAAATCTGTCACCTGCTGTCAGAAATCTTTAAATATGTGTCTTTGTTAATACCGGTGCACAACCAGAACTAGCAGAAGACACGGCATCATTGAGGAAAGCGCAAGGTGCCATGGGAAAAGCAAACTAATAAATTTTTCTAAAAAAAAAACACAAAAATATGTGTATAAAAACAACAATTTGAAAGTTAGGTGATGCAAAGTGGCCAAATTAAGAAGGGAGAAATCGATTTTTTGTTGTTGTTGTTTGTGACGTCTGATCAGCGTCGTAGCTCAAAAACAACATGTTTTCGTAATTATTAAACAAATATTTTTATAATTAGAAAAAAAAGAAATGAAAAAGAATTAGAAGAAGAAAAAGAATTATAAAATAAAATGATGTTTGAGGGGTTCATAAAAATTCTTCGAAATTTTGTTTTTGCATTTTTTATGTATGTAAATTTTTTTAGGTAATTTTTGATCACAAACATAATTCTGTTAACTCCTAATCTAAAATATGTTAAACTTCAATTAAGAATTAAAAAAAAATGTTCTAGCTCAACAGTATTTTAAAAAAAATTCAGACAATGTATACATTTTATATGACATCTGCCAGAATTCACTACGCTTCAATTCCTAAAAAAGAAATTACAGAATAATTTAAAATCTAAAATACGCTAAATGCAGAAATTTTGGTGGTTGGGACACGCTTATTCATTTATCTTGGCAATTATTAGTCGAATGGATGTATAAGTCTTTCACAGATTGCAAATACGTGAGATTTAGACAAAGCTACAAAACAGTGTAAACTATAGAGGGGCCAATGCAATAACACAATCCTCAATCGATATTAATCTGATATTTGCTTCACGATTTTTTTGAGGAAACTTTTCATGATTAATACTAACGGGTTTTTCAATAGGGACGTTACAAAAGTAGACCATTAGGGGCAGCAAACGACACCATATTTTTCCCCGCTCTTTTGACATTTCTCTTCAGTAAGGTTTGCTACTTTATGATGGAAAGATTTACCATCCAACAACAAGTCGAAATTAATAAAAGATAATACCGAAATTCGCAGTCAGTGGTCTCAGCTTTAAGAGCGCTACGTTCTTTTTATATCTAGCGTAAAAATTGGAACCCACAGGCACAGTACAAAATGTTCCCGTGCCAATGAGACAAAGCAGTGCCCATAGTGTCGAGAATATTGCTGCCGTTAGCGCAATCATTTGAGGAAGACCCAAATTAGTCTTTCACACGTCGTTCTCAAGCGTTGTGCTGAATTTCACGAAAAGATCGTGGCCTACATCCTTACAAGATTAAATTGACGCAAGAACTGAAGCCGCTTGACGACCAGAATCGTCGCATGTTCGTGAATTGGGCTGAGCAACAACTTCAAAATGATCCGGATTTTTATCGAAAAATCATCTTTGGCTCAATTCTGGCTGAATGGCCTCGTCAATAAGCAAAATATGCGTTATTGGTCAGGCAGTAATCCACAAGTACTCCATTCATCTCGAAAAAATTAAGGTTTGATGGGGTTTATGGCATCGCGGTGTCATTGTATCGTAAAGTACCCTAGCTATCAGTAGAATGGGAGCGGGTCTTTGCCCCCGTCTCCACTTGTGTTCTACCACTAGATAGCTGGGCTTCGCGGAATCATATCCAAGCGCTGGACCACCATCGGTACATGCGCTGTCGCAAAAGCTTTTTGGCCCAAAATCGATCGCGAGATATCTAGTGATATCTTTGCCCTCAGAACTTAGTTTTGGGACTTTTAAAGGGCAATTGCCCTATTGGTGTTCACGCAGTAAGGCTGGGAATCCTACCAGACGCCATCTGCAGAAACTGTATGGAAGAAGATGAGGTGGAAACAACTCTATGATCCTGGCAAGTTGCAAGAGTATGAAATGTTTGGTTGCACCCGAACTTAGCACTTCCTAACTTGTTTTATTTTGTTTTTGTTTTAAGAAAAATATATTTTTCAAAAATTAACATTTCTAATATTTTATTTTGCTATTATTATTGCATCTGTTTTTCTTGTTTGCCTCAAAAAGCTTATAGCATGAATAAACAAAAACAAACACTTTATTTTCTACAATAAAATTTAAATTCTAATAAAATTTAAAATCTCGTCAAGTAAATATAGAAAAAAAGGCAACCGTTAATTTCATTTTGACTTACCTTCTTTTTATCTCTCATCGAGCCTTTGCCTCGAACCATTATTTTACAGCCAGTCTCTTGTTCTAATTGCTTAGCTGTCATGCCGCGTGGTCCCAAAATTCTGCCAACGAAGTTGAACTGAAAGCAAAGAAAAGTATAAAAATAAATATTCTGTTGACATTTGCAAGCGATTTTGTTTAATTGTCTTTTGGACACATGTTGTTAGTCAGCTGGCGTTGGGACATTAGAGAAATGCTCGCAAATGTTTGCAATAAAATGCAAAATACGAGCCCACCCTCAGTAATAAACCGAAAGTATTTCGCACATAAGAATAAACACATTATAAAGACATTTATAAATGACACATACACATATGTACACAGACAACACACATTCACACCTATGGAATAACCAGCGCTACTCATGTCCAAGGGCGATTGAATAACGAAATTTGTCATGACATTCAAATGACGCAAAGCTGCAGGCAGGCAGCCACCGTGCTGGCCCGCGAATGCGTTCAACACCCTGCACGGAGAATTCAAGGTTGAAGGCAACAAGATATTTTTGTTTGCTGCCGTTGCGCTCAATAAATTCATGCCTGCTGCTCTTTTCGCTCCCGCTCAGATTTGCACTTAGTTAACGCTGTCCAAAAAACGCCTGCCAGCAACTGGGGACTTCAAAAAAAAGCGCAAGCACTTGGCAAAAGCAGTTGTAAATCCCCAAACTGGGATGAACGCCATCGCCGTGGTGACTCATACGCACCGCTGACCCATTGTGCTGCCCGAGAGTCTTGGTTAAGCACACACACACACACACCCAAAGCGCGCAACAAGTGCAACAACGCGGGGAGGAGCAGCGCAGATAATTACAAGTGGAGGAAATTACAACTGCCCGAAGGCCAACACGCCCCGCATTGACACGATAAACCAATCAACTAAATGAAGATGTAAAAACCGAAGCAGAGGCGTGCGCGCGGCGCATCATCGTGTGCAGCGAAACATTTAGCTAATGCAACGCGTTGCGCACACATCCACATGCCTGCGATGTGAGGTTAGCAAGGGGCTAAGTGCAGATATTTTGCACTTCAGTGCACCCGACAACTACGTCTGCTGGAGGCCTCTCCACTTAACCTGCCTACAAGCGGAGCAGCCGACCTCGGACGTGCCTTCCAAGACGTGCCGGCGCGTTTTGCTCCTCTAATGCCAATACAGCATGACATATACATACATGTGCAGACATACACACATTTATGCATACATATGTACATATGTACACCGCATAGCAGCTAAGTGAGCTTGGCATCAAGCATTTGCATGCAAGTCCCGTGCGTCGTCGCCGCTTATTGATTTGTTGGCTGAAAGCATGCGCATTGTTTGCATTTTTGTTTGAAGTATTTATTGGCACACACATACACACGTACACTTGCATACATGCATACTATGAGTGACAATAGCTGCTTGTAGCTATGCTGTTTGATGCCTGTCTGTCCGTCCAGCCGGTCGTCTATCTTGCCATCTATCACTCGTCGTCCGCTCGCACATCGCTCCCGCCCAGGCACGCCAAGCGCAGAATTGCAATTGTAATTTTCAAACGAATTAGATTTGTCATTAAATTATGATTTTCGATTTGATTTGTTAAGCCGTAAATCTGCTACATTTGGCCATTAGTCGGTTCGGCGCCATAAATGGCCCGTCATTCAGCACACCCAGTTATGAAATAATTCCAACACACACACACACGCATACACATTAGACTCGTGCAAATTCATAATAATAATGCTCATTCTTCAATGCCAATCAGCAATCAGCTCCTAATCGGGCGAACTTGACGCTCACTTAGAAGGCAAAGGCGTTATTCTCGAATTTACATAGAAAATGCATACATACAAATATGCGTGCAAATATGGCGTCGTTTCGCGTCTGACTTCAGACAAATGCAATTAACAAATTTCTAGTTAATAAATAATTTACATAAAAGGATCGCTGCTCAGGTGAAATGATTATTTAGTACTCTGAAATGTCTTTATTCCGAGAAACCAAGGTGATTGCTCAATTTTCAAATTGGCAGAGCGCTTGGCTGGGAAGTTTTGATGCATCCACCATATAGCACTGACCTTGCGCCATCGGACTATGTATTATTTGTTTTGGTCAATGCAGAACTCCCTTAATGGAGTAAAATTGACTTCAAGAGAAGCCTTAGAAAATTACTTGTCGGAGTTTTTCGCCGAGAAACCAGAAAAGTTTTACACTGATGAATTAATGTCTCTAGCGGAAAAGTGGCAAAAAGTGGCCGATCAAAATGGTACATATTTGGTTCATTATAAATATTTAAAAAAATATGTTGAAGCTTGATTAGAAATACGAAAAGACTTTTTCGACTACCCAATATAAGGTCTGGTAATGTCGATTTTCTTAACTTTTCTAGAACCGAATTTTTCACCAGCAAAATCATTATCCATATATAGGACTAGTTGGCAATTGCTTGATGCCAGTGATGGACTATACATTGGTTGCTTTAAAACCTTGCAACCAAACTAACAGAGCTTAGAGCGAGTACTAACAATCGATGCGTGCGGCTTGACGCTGTTCTGATGGAACACAATTCTTCTGCTATTGGCCAAAGCGGACTGCTTCTTGGCAGTTACTCCTTTCCGGCCCAATTGTAAACAGTACAGATCCGAGTTAAGAGTTTGGCCTTAGGGTAGCAACTCATAGCAGATGATTTCGTGCTAAACCCACCCAACACGGAGCAAAATCTTCATGACGGTCAATTCCTGACTCGGTCACATGTTGCGACTGCTCAAACTCGTCTCGTCAAGACTGTTACTGTACAGCCGTTTACACTTGACTTTGTCATAACTGACCCACTTTATTGCAATTCAACACTGATTCGCATGAAAATACGGTTCGTGAGACGGTTTGTTTCGAAATTCTTATTGTATTCAGGCTTATTTAAATGTTTAAAAACGGTGTTTTATAAAATTTTTTTTCATCTCAGCAATCGAAACAGTGTCTACATCACGGGGTTGAGTTTTGTCTATATCAAAGGAAAACTAAATGCTTAGAGAATATTAAGTCAAGCTAACATAAAACCGGCTGAGAAAAACGTAACTCGACAACTAGATACAGATAATTTATTGGAAAAATTAAGCTTTTATTTTTACTACACCTTATATTTGAGATTTTTTTTTCGAAACACTAATTTTCGTTCAAAATAGCAAAGAAGTTTCGAAGTGTCATTCATACATATACATAATATAACAATTATATACAACTATATCAATTCAGGTTTCTGCATTCGGAAATATAAGAAACGGCAACATAATTAAAAAGTTATTTATTTTTTCAACATATTTACAAAAAAAATTTATGGCGCTATGGCAGCTCTAATAGCCTATATCTCATTTTATTTGAGATTTATAATTATTATAGAATTTCCTAAAGCATAAAAAATATGATCAAACAATTCAAAACACTATCAGATATTATATTAATAATAGGTTGTCAAAAAAGTCTTGCGGTATTTTCGCTAGTTGGCGCTGAAAGCGCATAGTTCTAGTTTTATTCGTCGCATCGGGTCATGTTATACTTTTTTGGAAAGCTCATTTCACGCGCTAACACGTGTTTGATTGATTGTCGTTTTTTTTAAGTCGTTCGCGATAAAACCGCTGAATTGGTCGAAAGGGACCGGCATAGTAGCACCCGTAGCATCGGTCAAGAGCTGGGCATGAGTCATCAAAAATTCATTTCAATTTCAATAAAAACAAAAAAAATTCAATAAAAATACCGCTAGACTTTTTTGACAACCCATTATTTTGATGAATTTGAATATTTTTGAGAATTTTTAAATATATTTTTTAATATTTTTTGATATATATATATATTTTTAATATTTTTTTAATTTTTTTAAATTTTTTTAATATTTTTTAAATTTTTTAATATTTTTTTATATTTTTATATATTTTCATAAAGTTTTTAAATATTTTTTATTTTTATAATTTTTGGTTTTGAAATAAACATTTATTTGGTTGGTTTGATGCGTTTATAAAAATATTTTCTAGTATTATTACTTTTTTTCAATATTTTTGTTTTTGAAATATACATTTATTTACATTTACAGATGCATTTAAAAAAATAAATTTTATTAAATTTTTAAAATAGTTTTTAATTTTATTATTTTGTTAAGGTTTTTAATTTTAATTTTTTTTTAATATTTTCGTTTTTGAAATATACATTTGTTTAGTAGGTTTGATGCATTTTAAAAATAAAATTTGTATTAAATATATTTTCTTCATTTCACTGTGCCTAGCTGAAGTTTTACTGAAATTTTACAAGCGTGTGTTTTATGTAATCCGTTTAAAGAACTAAAGAATTCCAACTTAGCTGCCAAAAATATTAAATTGCTAATATGCTTTAAAAATTATTTATGTTTTTAATTTCTGACTGTTGTTGCCAATATGTTCGCCAAATAACAGTAATTGCAGCAAACACCAACCAAAAAGCGGGGAAATAGAAACAAAAACTCGTGTAAACATTTACTGGAAAATTTAACAACATGCTTAACACATGCAAAACTGCATTGCAGCGGGTTAAGTCTATTTGCAAACACACACGCATACAACTGTAAATACATGTGCGCCGCTGAGTGCATCCACACACGCATTTAATGTAACAAAATCGCATATTTGCACAGGTGTAAAAATAGTTGCCCTTAGGCGTGCGAGCGAACATGAGAATCATTTTATTTCACATTGGAATGCATGCTGAAATAAAAACAGCAACAACAACAATAGAAATATAAATACTAAAAGTGAGCGTAGGACCAGGCAAGCCATCAAAATGCAGCGACACGAATCGACTTGCATTAAATAGCCATTTCGCACTAGATTAACGCGCCAGCATATTTCAGCGCTGCAAACACACCCACAACTGTGCAAATGCCCCTCCGACGTTGCCACACAAACGGCACTTTAGTTGTCGCTAGCAGCAGGTTTGACAATGCAACTAAATTATCAATTCATTTAACTGCGAATACACACACACACATATGCATACATGCATGTCAACAATATTTATGCGAGTGCCGCTTGATTAAGTGCCGCAAATTCAATATAACATTCGTGCTAGCCCAGTTCCTGTGGTTTCGGACACGACAAAAAGCAAAGTGCAAAAAACGAAACTAAAGATAATCGCCAACAATGCAACACCTACTCAGCGGGCCACCAACAAACAACAGCGCGCATAGAAACGCCATGCCACAGACACGACACCGACACGACAGCGTCGCATCGTTTTGAATGTCAAGCGCAGCAATGGAAATGATGAATGTTGCTTATTAAATTGATGTGGTGACGCGCGACTCAGTTGGTGGAGTAGATGACGGCTCATGTCTCACGGCGTTGGCGATGACGTCGGCCGAAAACAAATTGCCAACAACAATTGCACTGTGTGTTGAACGAAATCGAAATGGCAGAGGTGAAGCAACAGGTATTGCATTTATAACAGAAAAAGCTTTAAAAGTTATAATAATGAACTCGGAAAACTGTAACAACAAAATATAGCGCTAAAGATAGCTTTAAATAGAAATACAAAATAAATTTTTATAATTCCAAAATAATCAAAAATAAAAATAATTAAAGGCATGGTCACCTTGTGCCACAAACTCGACTGTACTGGCCATTTTAGTCTTTAAGCATTACTCACAAAAGTACAGTTTTACATCAAAAATATTTAATTTTGCTTTTGATTCTGTTTCAATGTTTATATAACAAAATTTTAACACACCCTCGAATATTTTATACTCGCTGTTGAAAATAACGGTTATTAACGTATAAATGCATATAATTAAACCACAAATATCTTATCACCACAATGCTTTCATATATAAATGTAATGATTTAAAAAATTTCAAATAATAATAAAAATAATAAAAATACAACAAAAACTATAATAAAAAATATTATTTAAAATTAAAAAAAAAAATAATAATTATAAAAATAAACAAATTAGAAATTTTTGAAATTTATTTTTATAATTTTTTAAACTTTTTAATTGTAATTTTTTATATTTTTTAGTTAAATCGTTTAAAAAATTATCATTAAAAAAATTAAATAAAAATTATAACTAAAAATTAAAAAAATTAATTAAAAGTTTAAAAAATGTAAAATAATAAAAATAAAGAAAATAAAAAATTAAAAAAAAAAAAAAAATCATTAAAAACATTAAATAAAAATTATAACTAAAAGATATGAAAAAAATTAATTAAAAAGTTTAAAAAATTAAATAAAAATTATATGTACATATGAAACTTTAAATAATAAAAAATTAATTAAAAAGTTTAAAAACGTAAAAATAATTCAAAAAAATATAAAATCATACAAAGAAATTGCAAATTTTTTAATATTTTTAATTATAATTTATTTCATAATAATTTTTTTAAATCTTTGTTTCATTCTTCAATTTTTTTAAAATTTTTTTGTTGTATCTTTATAGTTAAAACATACCAACAAATTTTTAACTAAAAAAATTAAATTAAAATAATTTTAAAAATTTAATTAAAATAGTTTTAAAAATTAATTAAAAAATTAATTATATTTTATGTAAATGTAAAATGTAATGCAAAAAACATTTAAAAAGTAATAAAATCAAAAAAATCATAAAAGTAATTGATACAGAGAAAGAAAGAGAAAAAAGTGCAATATTTATTTCATTTAAGGTGGGAGCCGAGTTTTTCTATCAACAACTTTGAAAATATTATAAATATGAAAAAATTAAAAATAGAAAATTTTATTTCGAATAAATTAGGAAAATTTGAGATTTAAAATTAGATACTAAATCAGACTTAAAATTAATTAAAAGTAAATGCTTTCATGTTTGCCGACCACTGCTCCCGAGTATTAAATATTATGATTCTGAACGGAATCTAGTTCCATATTTTAGAATAGCAAGTAGGCAAGGGCGAAAAAATTTTAAGACATTTTTTTTTGTTTTTATTTTTAATTAACGTTTTTTTAATGCGAATTTTGACACTAATTTTTTTTCGCATCCTATATTAGTTTAATTTTATTTTTTCCATTTCTCAATTAAAAATTTTAAAATTGTTTTTAACAGGAATTTTTGTAATACTTTTGTGTTTTCCAAAATATTTTCAACACAATTTGAACCACCCTAATGCTCAAACACAAATGCGCCAATGCATAAGTGCAAAATTTTCGCGGAATTTTCACACACATTTTCGCAGTTCCCTTTGCGCTGTTGCATATTTGTACAACTGCCGACTACAGTTCTGAATAAAACAAGCACGACATGATCAAATTAATTTGAACGCCGCATACGCCAGCGAGTAAATACAGTATCAATCAGCCGTTAAGTGTTGATTGCATGCAACGAATGCAACCAGCCGCAGTGAACAAATAGTGCAGCGAGCAGAAAAGCCAATTCGGATATACCGCAAGGCATGCCACAGACAATAAACACGAAGCGTATATGTGTATACGTGTGTGTGTACGTATGCGAGAGAAATGCAAATGCGAGTCTGCCGCAAAAAGGCAAACATACAGCGCAGTGCCACAGTCTGCCACAGTAGTATGAGTATGAGTAATACCGAATGACTCTCGGCTAACATTCAACGGAGCGACAACTGTAGCGAAGCTGGCTGACTGACCGACTGGCTGAGCGTCTAACTGACCACAGCCGATTGATGCTGCGATTAGTTTCGCCTGCAGGCAATCGTGCTTTAATTAATTTTACTACAGTTGCGGCCACAACAACAGTACAACAACAAGCCGAACTCAAATAATCATCGCCATCGCCGGCGTAGTGAGCAATCGGTCGCCTTATCGAATTCTAATAATAAAGGATTCAATTAATACAATTTTGAAAATAGTCTGAATAAGTCAATTGATGGCATGAGATCATCGCGTCGAAATTAGGGCGGGTTTTCCAAGCGAATCGTGCGCTGAACTGGCATTGATAGACAGATAAGGCGATAAGTATGTGTTGCGATGATTTAGAAGTACTAAGAATAAGGGAAAAATCATTGAGAGTGCAGACAGTACATTCGTTTATATTATGAGCTGAAATAATAATTAAATAGAAAGGGTAGTTTACAACAATTGTAATAATTTAGTGAAGCATTAGCTTTTAAGTCAACAGAAGTTTACGAACAGAATTCCACTTGAGATTATACACGAAAAAGCACACAACTCAAAATTAAATTAATAATGATTTTTTTGGAATTTTTCTGACAAAACTTACTCTCAAATGAATATAGTTGGAGTTAGAAAAATATACAAATTATTCAGTGGAATATTATTAACTAAGGAAATATAAGGAATCTCCACATAGAACATTTTATAAAAAAATTGGTTCACTAAAAAAGTCTACGAACGTTCAATACTACCTTATAGCTGTAAAAGTATACATAGTAAACCCGAAAAACTCGAAACCCAGCTCAAACATATTATATGTATATTACTATTTGAGCCCACTGTACCAGCTGTGAGCCACATCAAAGCCCCGACTACTGCCAACTGTCGACAAGAACTGTGCCAAGTTTTCGCTTTCGGCATCAGCAAGCCAAACCAAACCACGCGCAAAGTTGGGCAAGTGGAAAAACGTTTTCGCTTTCAGTCATATGTATGTGCGCGCATGCGCAGCCGACGCACGCGAACGTTGCGCGCATGCGTGAAAACTCAGCAAAGCGCAATTACATATGCGATTATTTGTATATGTTTCGTGTTTTTAGATTTGACAACCACGAATTTGCATTTTTAATTATGCAAAAAAGTGCAATTAAGTTATTTTGTTTTTCATGTGAGCATAAAATATTCTGTTTGAGAATTTCTGTACTTTTAACGATTGTAAAAATCGTTATTGCCGACAAACACACATATGTACGTATATACTATTTTCGAGGCAAATAATATTGAAATATCTCAAAGCCCTGCTTAATAATCCCTAACAAACACTAAAGCTCCACTTTATTTCTTCCACCCATAATACTCGTTCCTCTATCACAGGTTCACATACTACATATACATGCAATAAATAGGTATAAGTATGTCTTCTGCGTTATTTTTTTAAACTGTAGCAAAATTAATTTCCGTTAGCCTACCTACCTAAATGGGTAAATCAAGACAAACAAATGCTAGCAGCGTAAATACGAACCCATACTGTTAGCAACCAAATATTTGCATAGACGCTTATGGCATGGGAGAGCATGGCACGGCAGTGTATGGGGCATAGCCTTGCATAAGTATCTGTGTGCGCTTATTTACCTATTGACAATTAGATATTTGCGAGGCAACATTTTTACGACGTGACGCAGTGGACCGCACTTCCTGTGATTTTTCTCCACGTTTTGCCTTTTTTGTGGAGTTTTGAATTTAAAAGCGTTAGATTTGTGCATTTACATACATATGTATGGGTGTGTGTGTGTATGTCTCTGCTGCTGCTGCGCAACTTGAGTGTGGGCTGTTAGCGGGAAATGCATAAAAAATGTCTATAAATGCGCGTTTGTGAACTTGTGTGGGTTGACCTGTGGGCTCCTACTCGTTTTAGCCAAATAGACTTGTCAATAAGTATTAAGGCTTGAGTATTTATAAGCAGTATGTATGCTATATTTGTAAGCAGAAGCACCCAAATAGAAATGGAAAGTATGAATGCTACATTAAGCTTAATGAAACGAATTCAAATTAAATTAAATCTATTAAACATTAAATTAATTTAATTTAAATTTAAATTTAAAAAAATTAGAAGATAAAATAAAAAATATTAAAAAGAAATAGAAAAATTAATTAAATGAAAATAAATTAATAATAAATTAAATTAAAATAATTATATTTTAATTTTAAATTTAGTAAATAAAATAAACTAACAAAACAATTAAAAAAAATAAACATAAAAATTAAAGTAAAACCAAAAAAATAATTAAAAAAGTTATATAAAAATAAAAAAATATAAAATTTAAATTAAAAAAATTATAAGATAAAATAATAGATATTAAAAAGAAATAAAAAAAAATAAATTAAATTAATTAATATTTTCGGTTTTTAATTTTAATTTAGTAAAGAATATAAACTAACAAAACAATTAAAAATAAACATAAAAATGAAAGAAAACCCAAAAAATAATTAACAAACTTTATAAAAATATAAAATTTAAATTTAAATTTAAAAAAAATTATAAGATAAAATAAAATAAAAAATATTAAAATGAAATAAAACATGAAATTAAATTATTTTTTTTTTATAACTAAATTTATTACATAAAATAAACTAACAAAATAATTAATAAAAAAAAACAAAAAAAAAAATATTTTTAAAAATAATTTTAAAAAAAATAAAGATAAATATTAAAAAAATAATAAAAATTTTAAAAAATATGGCATACGCCTAAGCCAATCTAAAATTAATTTACAAGAAAGTTAATAAAAAAATTTCTAATAAATTAACATTGAATAAAAATTGTTAGAAAAACTTTTAAAAACGCTGAAAACGCTGAAAACATGTTTTTCATAACTTTTTTAACACAAATTTAATTTCTAAAAGTAGTTATAGTAATTTTTTGTAGTGAATTGCCAATTCCAATAATTCGCTATTTTCCTCATTAATATGTACAAGACATTTGCATTAAACATTAAAATCACAACAAATAATAAATCACTTAACAAGCTGGTCAAAGCTATAAAAAAATATTTAATTATTTTTCTTTTCACTAACAACCAAACTATTTCGTACGCCATTTTAAAATTTTGAGATTTGCCATTTGGTATCGGCGCCATAACTCATACACACACACACATGCAAATGCTTTTCGTAAATGTTTATATTTAACTAAAATAACGGTGTGATGGAAGGAATATGTTTAGAGCAATTGAGGCAGCAAATATTTTGTACAAATTTGCCAACAAATTTTTAGCCGAGAAGTTTTGCCAATAAACTTTTCATTTCGCGAATAATAATTTCAACAAAACCACTCACAACGGCACGAGCGTAAGGCACGCAAGTACGAAGATGCAGAAGCGCATGTGGAAGAACAAGAAATGCATGTGAAGCCGATTTAATTAAAATCCTCCGACGTAAATCGATCAGCAATTATTGCACTTGCATCACCACGAGGGCAGCCAAACTGAAATTGCATTTGTAGCTGACGACATGTATGTGTAAGTGTTTGTATGTAGAAGATTGGAGCTGTTTCAGAATTTTCAAAATGCAAATAAACAAGTTGAACGGTGGAAGATTGAAAATCGTTATCAGATATAATAACCAATATATAAGCATTTTATAACGAAAACTCTTTATTATTACATGAATGTATATATTGGTTATCAATATAGAAGCGTGATAACCAATGTATTGGTTATCAATATGGGTGTATCATAACCAATATATAACCAAAACTCAAATTTGTTTTCAATATTAGTGGTTTCTATTATATAATGTTTATTTCACCTGTAAACTTATGAAAAATGGTGTTACGTTATTTTGCGTTTTAGGTGCCGATATATGTACATATATACATATAAATTTGTAGCTTACAAGTTGGGAAATAAGTGGGCGCGATAAAAAAAAGTTTCAATATTTTTTCAAAATACATATTTAAATTTCTGAAGGACTTAAGGTAGTATTCTGGTTTAGAAATTCGCAAAAATCTATTTTTTTTCATGCATATTTTTTATACTACAGCCCTTCAAGACAATGTCCCTAAGAGGATTTTTCGAAATTCAAATTATTTTCCGAGTTACAGCTCATTTTGTGACGCGCCGACAAAACCGTTTCGCAGCCTTTCTCAAACTTTAAACTCGTTTTTCTCATAACTACTTTTCTAGAAACGGTGTGCATGATATCTCAAGTTCTACTCAACCTATTCACATGAAAATTTACACAGAGCTTTCTTATACATTAAAGTATCGCACTACGAAGAGCTTTCGAAAGAATTTTTTTTTCTTTTAATTCCGAACCACAAAAAACAGAAAAAATACGAAACTTTTTTTTCAAACCGTCACCATTTTGTAAAAAAAAATTTTTTTTTTTTTCAAAAACGTTTCGTAGTGCGAAAACTACACTTTTACTCTTTACGGATTTCGCATAAATTTTCATTTTAGGTCACGGAAAGGATTTATATCCTGCACAGCAGGACAAGCCATTGTTTCATCAGTCTCTACTTCGCCGACCCGCAGTTTTTTTAAATGTAATTTTTTTTTTTAATTATTTATGTTTTGTATTCTTAGAATATCAATAAAAAGCATGTAAAAAATTTATAGTCAAAATAATTTTTGATTTTTTTTATCGCGTCAAAAAAATACCAAAAATTCGGGCTTCTAAACCAGAATACCACCTCAATAAGTTCAACTGTGGTGACTCTAAATTTAGAAATTTGAATTCATCCAACGTTTTATAAACGAAAAATAAGTAACTGTATGCTGAAAACCACAACATTTCTAATTTTCGGTCGATCAAAAAATGTTCTAATTCAAAACCAAGTATTTACCGAGAAACTTATTACAATCTAGAAATGAGTTAGTGAGTCAATAAGCAGAAAGTTTAACATGAATGCAATCAAAAGAATATTCTAGATTTTTTTTAGATTTACAACAGTGCAACACTGCATTATAACCCCTTTAAAAATACATTTTTAACCGAGCATATTAACATTCGTGATATGATTCACTTGTCTATCCATATTAATTACGTATTGCTTGCATTGCTTTCGCTAAGCACTCTCCAGCTTACACGCCTCTAATTACTACGGCCGCCAAGGGAACCCACCCACAGAGCACCGTGAGCCAATACAGCAAACAAACACTCCCCGAGTCATTAAGCGACGATTATCGATCAGAAATTTATTTACATAGCAAAGGCATACCAAATCATACAAACACTTGCCACCACGACGCAACAACAACAAAGGCGGTGAAATACAAATAAATACAGTACATGCACAAAGTGGAGGGCCTCGCCTCGCGAACGGCTGGCTGGCAGTGCATTTTATGATTTTATGACTGCTCAAAAGCAAAGCAATGTTTGAGATTCCAGCGAACGATAATAAGTGGTAGCACTCGCAAGCACTCGGAATAGCTGAAAAAATAGTAGCAACAAAAACATACAAACAAACCACTAAACACATAATCAAACAAATTAAAAAAGTGAAAAACAACTAAACACCGTTAGCGGCACGCGTTCATATTTATTGATAAAAAATATTATATGTGTGCTTGCACTAGTGTGTGCGTGTGTGTGTTTACAAGTTCAATAAATTAGCGACACCAATTGATTGCGCAAACATGCACACACACACGCCCAAAAAAAGAAGACGACATTAGAAATGGCTGGCCGCATTAATAGCTAAAACCAATAAGCAGTAGTAAACACTTATCAACTTGAAAAAGAGCGATAAGCGCGGCATTATTACGAGGATGTGAATCAAACTCAACGACACTCGAAATTATGGGGCAGCACTGATCAAATGTTGACTTGTGTATTCGAGCGTGCGCACACACAGCCACACCCACACACAATTACTCTGCCGCTTACCAATATGCTGATAAAATTTTGACACACACACACACATACATATGTAGATAAATATTCACCGATTTCATTGACAAATTGCCTGCCATTAAACCGCAGTTGTTCATTGATAGTTTGATAAATTGTTGTTTTGGCGCTCGTTATCTGTGTAATCACCTAGTAAATACTTTGTATTGGATTTAAGGCTCAATATTTATGGTAGTGCAGCGGCAGAGTCAACAAAAGATGTCAATAAAAATATAAATGAGAGAAATTTATTTTTTAAAGACCTTTTACAACCTCTGATTGCATATTAGCGGCGCTGCAGTATACAAGGTGTTTCAAATATTTCGAATTTAAGACGAAAATTATTATTGTTAACACCAAAGTCGGGTCTGCGTAACCGGTATGGACCCAAATTTTAATCCGGCTTAGAACTGGCAGTACAGCATGACTCAAAATTTTCTGGAAAATGTCAAATACGAAAGTTTTCCATACAAGCCCTTGATTTCGATCGTTCGGTTTGTACGGCAGCTATATGCTATAGTAAGCCGATCTGAACAATTTCTTCGGAGATTACATTGTTATCTTAGAAAATAACCTGTGCCAACTTTTGTGAAGATACATTGTCAAATGTGAAAGTTTTCCATACAAGAACTTGATTCCGATCGTCCAGTTTGTATGGCAGCTATATGTTATAGTGGTCCGATATGGGCAGTTCCGACAAATGAGCAGCTTCTTGAAGAGAAAATGACGTTTGCAAAATTTCAAAAGGATATCTTAAAAACTGAGGGACTAGTTCGTATATATACATACAGACTGACGGACAGACAGACGGACATGGATATACTTTATAGAGTCTCCGACGCTTCCTTCTGGGTATTACAAACGACGAACTTTTCTATACCCTGTTTGGGGTATAAAAACTTATGCGTGCCACACTGTACGCAATTTACACAACAAACCCATTAGCGATTATTTAAGCATCATAAACTGTTAAACGTTTTTAATGCGAATTATGAATTCATAATTATGAATTTAGTGCGACATACTAACTCTGCGACAAGCAACTAAAAACAATGGGTTTTGCATTTTAGCGCTATTTAATGAAGCGAGTGACACTCCACTTTTGCGACATAGAAATATTTTTTTTTTTTGTTTTTGCTTTCATGTTGCTCAAACTGCCATTGATGGATTGTATGAGTTTCGAAACTGGATTTGTTTCATTTTTTCCTGCTATAAAAATCGCTAATTAATTGGCTCCGAGAAAACTTAAACTTGTTACATAAAGCCAATTTCATAAATTAACTGTAGATGCTCTCGTGAACTGACGCAAAACAATTCATGAATTAATTTGCCATTTGGGGGAAATATATAGAGGCTCTATTAGACTATTACATTAACATACTTAATGGTTAAATTTATGATATTTTTAAATAAACGAAAAAGTGAATTAAAAAGAAATATATTATAGGAAATAAATAGTTTTAGATAGATAGATTATATGGACGATATGTTAGCTGACACAAATTGAAATAGTTTTCAAGTTTAGTTTGCCGAGAAATGAGAATAGACATGATCAGTAAGTAGGAAATAAATGGTTCTAAAAACTTTATAATTCAGAATGGCTAAAGAAGTCGAAATTTGTATGAAAAGTCTTACTACTTCGATCACTAGCTGACAAGCAACGGGTGATCTAAGTAGAGGTACTATTTTCAATAGCCTTTTTTGACAAATCACGCGTGAGTCGTGTCAAGCTGTAATGTTATTTTTTCACTATTCGTTGGTATTTCATCATGGAAAGACTTACGCCTGAAGAACGCACTTCGCTGAACCTATTCACAACACTTTCACCCATCTTGAGACCCCGCATTCATTATTGGATAGCATTCGACCGAATAGACCACGTCCAGCACGCAGTGAAGAAAATATAACAGCCGTAGCTGAGAGTGTAACCGAAGACCGTGTAGAGTCGATTCGGCGCCGTTCACAGCAACTCGGACTGACGTATGATACGACTTGGCGCATTTCGAGATCTTAAAGTGAAAGCGTACAAAATATAGCTTGTGCAAGAACTGATGCCGCTCAACCTGCCTAAACGACATCGCTCAATGCTATGGGCCCTTGAAATGCTCCAAGAAGATCCAACGTTTTCGAGCCATACTTTGTTCATTTCTGGATCGATGGGTCTGTAAATAAGCAAATTTGCCACATTTGGTATGAAGGACAACCTGAAGAGATTCAGAAGCTGTCATTTCATCCAGAAAAAATAACGGTTTGGTGCGGTTTATAATCCAGCGGAATCATCGGTCTATATTTCTTCAAAAATGATGCAATGGCGACCGTTATCGCGTCATGATAACCGACTATTTGATGCCTGAAATTGAAGCACGTGAACTCGGCGACATTTGGTTTCAACAAGACGGCGTCACTTCTCACACATCGCATCAATCAATGGACTTATTGAAGGAACACTGCGCTAAACAGATAATCTCAACTTGTGGGCCGGTCAATTGGGCACCAAGATGTGTGATATCACAACGTTAGATTTTTTTCTGTGAGGATATGTAAAGTCTAAAGTCTATGCGAACAATCCCGCTACGATTCAGTCCAGTTAGCAGTCGAAATGCTCGAACGAGTCATAAAAAATTGGACTCAACGGACCGAGCATTCCCGCTGCTGAGTTTGACTAAACTGTGTTCAATTTCATTTAAATACAGAGCACACGGACTTAGAAGACCAACACTAACATGCCCTTTTACTGCGAAATAGTTCGCTACCAGTAATTAGTTCAATCAGAGCTCGAACAAACTGGCGAACTTGTTGAAACAAATTATAGCATATTTAACGCGTTAGACCCCTCCTAGGCGGTCAATCAGTCAATCAGCTCAAGCAACTGTCACTCAGCTTGTTCAGCAAGCAGATTTAGTGCACAACAACTCACAATCTTTCATGACACAAACATACTCTGTACAGCTGTAGAAATGTCTAAGCGAGTAGTGTCTGTTCGATTGTGTGAGTGTCAGTCACATAACTGCGTGCGTAGCGCCGATAAAATCGACTAGATGTAACACGTGAAGTCGGTCAACTTCAAAGCCGGCTATGAAAATCTTGCGAACTTGCGATCTCGCGAAGCGCTCACAGCTCGAATCAAAGGCCACCACTTTGAGCGGCAAAAGCAAGCAGCAATTGAACGGTAAGCGAGCAACTGGCGCATGCAAAGTGTGCAATTTACATAAAACACGGGAGCGCTGCGCTGCTGGCGCGCTATGAAAAGTTCAGCGCGGACGGACAGCATAATTCATAGATTGACAGCAAATTTAATAAATGCGACGACGCAGATGGACAAAACGAGTCGTACACGAAGTGTAGACAAGCGGAGCGCCCACATCATACAAATACATACATATATGTATGTACAGTATGTACGTATGTATGTACGTATAACGAAGCAGACATACTAAAAAGTATATAATTAATTAGCAAGCGGGTAGTAAAAAAAATTCGAAATGCTTGATAAAAGTTTCAAAAGTTTTTTTTGTGATTTTGTTAATGAAATTAATGTTGTACATATGTATGTATGTTTGTCTGTGTGTGTACGTGTGTGTGTGGTTACACAAATAATTAATTAAAATGCATTTAGCGCTGCCGCATTTAATTGAATTTATTAGTTAATGCTTTATGACTAATAATGCCGCTAATGCGACAGCAACCACAACAATAATAGCAACAACAAGTGGTCGCTCTACAGGTAGGAATGCAGCGGTGGACGGTGTTCCTGCCGCAAACGTGGCGATTTATTGCCGCTTTATGAGCCGCCGTGAAATATTTTTTGCACTTAAAATATATTACACTGCAGCAGCACACAAACACACTTACAGATGCATACAGGTGCTGAGGAGCATTTGAATGCGATGTTATAAAAGTGTTTGCAGTGACTTCAAATATGCGCGGCGACGGCGAATGGTAATTGAGAAATTGAGCATTTAAAAATGCTTTGTGCACACACGAACTCACACACATATACATATATACCAAAATTTTAAAATACGAAAATATGCGCGCAACTTTTGACTCATTTTCCGCTGCCTCGCGTCTGACGCCCCTCCACTTTTGGACTAGCGCGTTGAAGGCACGACGCTTTGATAGAACCCGCATATTCACGAAGCATTTTCAGACAGACATACTTATATATTAGAAAAATGCCCCATAAACCTTTGGGCTTGAGTCAATTGAGCGCACGAGTTGAGAACTAACGGAGTTCTCAAATCACAAAGGATGTCTCTCACTCCGACAAAGCTGTTCTTGTTTCAAAATCATCTTGAAAGTACTATTATACTCGTACATTTCAAATCTTGAATAATAATTTCGAAACAAACTGAAAAACTATAAATTGCTGTTAGTTTCTAGAATAATCTTGTATTTTTATTTGATGTGAAGTACAATGGATACAATTAAGTTCAGAATATAACATAATTCCAATGGCCCCAATGCCTGCTTTTACTGGATCGAATTCGAAGAACTCAATTTTCGAATAATTTTTCCACTAGATCAAGTCGTATGTCATGAAGAGCACGTTCGATGTTGACTGCTATAGCTTGAAGAGAGTCTGGTTTATAGCTAAAAACCAATAACTTCAAATAACCCCACAAAAAGTAGTCTAATGGTGTTAAGCCACAACTTCTTGGTGGCCACTCAATGTCACAATTTTTTTAAATAATCGAATCTCCGAACTTTTCTGGCAATAATTCGGTTGTTACACATGCTGTGTGATACGTAGCAACGTCTTGTTGGAACCAGTTGTTGTCAAGATCAACTGCTTCCAATTGCGGCCTTAAAAAGTTGGTTATCATTGATCTGTATACCGCTCTCCTTTGACAATAACGGTATCACCAGCTTCATTTCGAAAGAAGGCCCTACTTTTTGATTCCACCAGACTAAAAGCCACACCAAACTTTTAATTTAGGTGAATGTGATGGTTGTTCTTGAATAATTTGTAGATTCTCATCACACCAGAATCGACAGTTTTGTTTATTTATCGCATCACTCAGAAGAAAGTGAGCCTCATCGGAGAAGATGATTTTCTTAAAAAAATCGTTATTGTTTTCAAGTTATTCCACAGCAAAATCAGCAATGGTCCAATGGCCTCAGTTCTTGGCCGAGAACAATTTTATACGGATTCAAGCCCAAATACTTTCTCAAAATCCGCCAGACTATGGTCCCAATTCTTGAGAACGTCTTGGAATCGACAAATTGCGCTCTTCAACAATACTTGCCTGAACGCCAGCAATATTTTTATTACTTCGTGCGGTTCTTTGTCTTCTTTGCTGATGAACGGAAACCAAATTTTACAAAATGAATCATCGATTATGAAAGTACATTGAATTCTGTAAATGTATATTATTTTGCCTTATTAATTAAATAAAATTCCTCTTAAGTAAAATCACTGAAAGCACTTGTTTTCTGACTTGCAAGTGGATAAAACCCCCTAAATAACGTTTGCGAAACATGAATGTCTCAAAAGTTAATAAATACTTGGAAAAAAGTATGGAAATAAACTGCTTGACAAGTTGAAGAAAGCTGTTGGTAAAAAAGGATAGAAATGTTGCATATAAAATTAAGAAATAAAAGTATACCGAAGGATTATTGGAAATCAAATGAAGGCCGGACCACTTGAATATCAACATAACAACATCAACAATTGTTGTTGGTTGGGTACATGGCAAAATGTAATAATCTAAGTATATAACATGGGTACATACATACATATATATGCCTCGGTATAAGCAATGTGAACGCTGAAGCAATTTTCCGTTTCCTCACGGCTGTCCGTCGCGCCGACGACTCATGACTTTTGCTTACAAATTGCTCGTGGCATTTCTAGCAAATGTGCATGTCGTTATTTCGTTATTATTATTATTTTTGTTTCATTTTCTCTTTTTTTCCTTTATAGATCTTTTTTTTCTTTAATAGATCGCTGGCTGCACTAACAAATTTCATTTGCCATTCTTATAAATTGATTTAATTATTAATACACTTGAATAGATGATGTATGCTTGTTGTTGTTGTTATAATTGTTGTTTCAGTTGTCGGAGCAGAAACATTTGCCACAGATGCGATCATCAACGCCACGAAAATGGCCACTCAAAGCGCGAAAGGTATGCTGCTGGTATTTTTGGAAAATTATTAATTTCATTCGCGTGAAAACAAAAATTAAGGTCAAACGCTGAGTAATAATGATTCGAAAATAATAAAAAAAAAAAAGCATTGCTAATAATAAAATTTGATGGCTTGAAATTAATTAAGTAGCAAAAAGCAAAGAAAACAGTGCAGCAAGCTTTTAGCGCCCGCGAAAGCACCGCCCCCACTGTGTAACCTCAACGCCCGGGGCAGAGTAAAGTAATAAAATTATTTACAGCCTTGTCACAAGATGCCGTAATGGAGGCACTTAATTGCGAATATGTAAAGCGGATAAAAATAGCGAATGCGCGGGAGCAGGAACGCTGAAAAAGATGTCAACAAACGTAATTGTCAACGCTGTCAAACGCTCGCTGTGAACAAGTGTAAGCGGAATCCAATGAGGGGTGCTGAGTGGAGCGAGTCTACAAGCCGCAAAACGCGATTAGATTCCATACAATGTAAAAGTGCTTACAAAAAGAACATGCTGCCACAACAACAGCAATGAATTGACGCTTAATTACTAATACGCGCCAACGGGTCGGTAGGAAGTGAAATGTTAGTACGGGCGCCCCGATTCGCATGTTTTAACAGCTGACAGATGTTATACATAGGTGAGGAATGTTCCTGGTATTGATAGTTTCACAAGATGGCAACCGCTGCTACTCTTGTTACATGCAAATACCTGCAGCTATTCTATGCTTGGCAAATCAATTAATTTTTGAAAGAAGCACGAGACTAGTTGCAGAATCAATTCCAAAGCGACCGCTCGCCGATTTAGATGTTAGGAGTTTTAGTAGCGGAAAGTATAATGAATCTATAAGCTCAAAAATAAACAAAAAATAGATACAGACATTGATTTGAGAATTATTGGTACAAGAATTAAGAGCAAACGCTGAACAAAATGACTCAACAGCTTAGAAAAATTTTATTTAAAAACAAAAATTAAAAAAAAATATATATTTTTATATATTTTCACTAAATACAATATGATTAGATGAGTTGTCAGTTCATTTCTCGTAAAACACATCGTTGCACTGTCAGACACTCCCGCACAGCTGCGCGTAATTGGAGCCCCGCTTTTAAAGAGCGTTGAGAAAAAATAAATGCGAAATCAACAAACCGCAAATGTTGCTCGCATTTACTTAAATATTTATTTCAATTTATTTACAAACACTTAATTATGCAACATTCCATGTAAAATCGTTGAATGTGACTTGATTTCTAATTTAGCTGATAAAAGTTGCTCATTGAAACCGACACAAATAAAAATTAATGAAATAAAGAACATAAAACAAGTAGGGAAGAGCTAATTTCGTGTATAACCCAATACTCTTGCAACTAGTACGGATCAAAGCCAGGGAAGTGCCTTCAGGTACATAAGGCTTGTTAGTTATATGTGGTCTACGACAGGTTTTCACCCGATTTTGTTCCATTCCAAGCACGAATATCCAACGTTGTAAGCAAAATACGTTCACTCGATTTTATTAAGATAACTCACATATTGGCCGATATATGCGGCGTAAATCACACGGAAGTTCAAATATCTTTATTTTAGGTATATGGGGGCCAAAGGAAATATTGCTCAGATTCAACCGATTTTTGACACACAGACATACCATCCCATAATTTCAGTTTTATATATCACACATTGATCTCGACCAAAAGTCAACTATAGGTACCGCGGTCTAAATATTCGGTACCTAGGGGCTTGAACAGTTTTTATTGGATATAGACAATTTTTGAATCTCGAATTGAAAATTGTGCTGTATGGGAAATAGGCGTGGTTGTTGTCCGATTTCGTCAATTTTTACAATGTGACATAGGAATATGAAAAGAATGCCGTGTACAAAATTTAGTCGAAATCGGTCGGTCGGGTCCCGAGTTATGTGATTTCACCAAAAAGTGGGCGGTGACACGCCCATCGTCCGATTTTGACTCTGGCTCCCATAAAGCCTTCTTATACTACCTCGGTGGTATAATTTAATGCCTCTGTAGTTTTTTTATACTCTCGCAACAATGTTGCTAAGGAGAGTATTATAGTTTTGTTCACATAACGGTTGTTTGTAAGTCCTAAAACTAAAAGAGTCAGATATAGGGTTATATATACCAAAGTGATCAGGGTGACGAGTAGAGTCAAAATCCGGATGTCTGTCTGTCCGTCCGTCTGTCCGTCCGTCCGTCCGTCTGTCCGTCCGTCCGTCCGTCTGTCCGTCCGTCCGTGCAAGCTGTAACTTGAGTAAAAATTGAGATATCATGATGAAACTTGGTACACGTATTCCTTGGCTCCATAAGAAGGTTAAGTTCGAAGATGGGCAAAATCAGCCACTGCCACGCCCACAAAATGGCGGGAAACCGAAAACCTATAAAGTGTCATAACTAAGCCATAAATAAAGATATTAAAAGTGAAATTTGGCACAAAGGATCGCATTAGGAGGGCATATTTGGACGTAATTTTTTTGGAAAAGTGGGCGTGGCCCCGCCCCTACTAAGTTTTGTACATATCTCGGGAAACTACTATAGCTATGTCAACCAAACTCTACAGAGTCGTTTTTCTTCAGGCATTTCCATATACAGTTCAAAAATGGAAGAAATCGGATAATAACCACGCCCACCTCCCATACAAAGGTTATGTTGAAAATCACTAAAAGTGCGTTAACCGACTAACAAAAAACGTCAGAAACACTAAATTTTACGGAAGAAATTGCAGAATGAAGCTGCACCCAGGCTTTTTTAAAAATTGAAAATGGGCGTGGCCTCGCCACTTATGGACCAAAAACCATATCTCAGGAACTACTGGACCGATTTCAATGAAATTCGGTATATAATATTTTCTTAACACCCTGATAACATGTACGAAATATGGGTGAAATCGGTTCACAACCACGCCTTCTTCCAATATAACGCTATTTTGAATTCCATCTGATGCCTCTTCTGAATAATACGAGTATATACATTAGGAACCAATGATGATAGCGGAATAAAACTTTACAAAAATACGGTATTTGAAAAATATGTAAATGACGTATAATGAAATCTCGATTATCACTTTATTGTGCGAGAGTATAAAATGTTCGGTGACACCCGAACTTAGCCCTTCCTTACTTGTTTAGTTATTGATTTATGGCGCTTTTAGTAGTTTTTAACAGTACAGTTATAAAGGAAGTGGGCGAAGTGATCATTAATTTTTCATCCATTTCCAAACAGTCGGTAGGAGTTCCTATGATATTTGTTTTACTATAATTTGGTTATTGTAGCTTTCGTGGTTTAGGAGATATCTACGTATATTAAACTTACTATAGGGTGGGGCCACGCCTAATTCTTCAAAATTTTTTCCCACAGGTGCTTTCTGCTACTACGATCCCCTAGGCCATATTAGAGTTTTATATTTTAATTTAGTTCTAAGTTATGGCACTTTATAAGTTTTATTAACGGCATTTAGAAAAAAAAGTAAAATGTTATATATAAAAAATATAAAAATATAGGAATATAAAATATTATGAATAAAATATAAAAAAATAAACGGAAAATATATTTGAAAGAAAAATTGTTCGAATTTTTTAAATGATATTGGAATGTCATTGGAGCCGTATTTTACAAATCAATATTATGGTTCGCAACCCAACTACATCAATCAGCTGTTCATTGTAATTGGCTACCAAGTTTTAAACCCAGTTATACCGTTACGCAATACAATTTTATAATCTATAGCATTGAAGGCAGGAAGGAAAAATATGAAAAGATTTTACGA
This sequence comes from Bactrocera tryoni, assembly GCF_016617805.1. NCBI lineage: Eukaryota > Metazoa > Arthropoda > Insecta > Diptera > Tephritidae > Bactrocera > Bactrocera tryoni. The sequence goes on from NC_052499.1 coordinate 84,339,186, forward strand.
AAGTAAAAAGGATCAAATTTAGAGTAAAATCGGCTGCAAAGAAAACATGGGCATAGGCAATCCTAGTATAATTTTGAATAAAATGTAAATTTAAAGTAATACGTTATTATATTATTTTATTACTTGCCATAATATTACTAAATATTTTTTAATCAGAAAACCGAGAGCACATATTGAAATAAGTAGTTACTCGGCATATACCAACAATTTGCACAATCTTTAAGAGTTTTAAGTGAATATATAGTATCTAAGATACATATAGAGAACAAAGTTATGAATTTTTGGATCACTTTCAAACAGAAAAATTCGCAAAAAAATGTCAACTGCAAAGTGTGAATATTAAACTCGCAAACATAAAAGAAATAAAAATGTGAGCTGTCAAAAACAGGTGATTAATGCAGCAAATGCAGATTAGCCACACTAAAAAAATCAAAAAAAAAGAACATCAAAACAATTTGAAGTGATCAGTGATCGTCAAAACAAAAACAAGCGCTAGAATGACAAATCACCGAAACAAAGAAGCGCAGCAGGTGTTTCGTGTTTGTTTGGATTTGTAGGTGGCAGCTGTACCACCCGACGCCCTGTGCTCGTCTCACAAAGCGCTTAATCGATTGATGATGATGCTGACACAATTTCTCATATCGAATGAAGTGATGATCATATGATCACTCCCACAAGCGCGGCCGCCATAGTAGCATAGATCGGTTATTATTGAGGCAAAAAATGCAGATGCGAGTGTATTGGAGTATGCACACGTAATGCGTTCAGGGACAGCATGATCTATAGATGTGTGTGTGTTAGCGTCTCGAAGATTTGTGCCTCATTTAAATTGCAAATGTTGATATTTAGCTCCATACAAGTAAATCATGTTTAAAAACTTCGTATATCGCTAAATATTTATGTCTTTGAACGTTTTGGCAATAAATCAGCTTCAAAGCGATCTAGATCAGTCTCTGCAGCCAATGCAGTATGCGTCTTTGGCAATAGTTAAACTCAATTCATAGTTAGATGGTTGCCTAATTAGTTTTTATTAGCAAAACATTAAATTTTTGACTATCAAATGATGGATATAATAGGAAATGGAAGGAAAACAGAAAAAACGCACTAAAAATATACTAGTTTTATGCACATGCAGAGACTAAGCAGGAAAAGGATTATATAACCATAAAATAAGCTCAACTGAATTTTGGTACCAGCTTTAATGTGCAATAGGGTGCTTCCAAATTGTCAGGCAAGTGTTAGAGAGATGTCAATAGAGGTCGACATCTCTCGCGAGTTTGTTCGAATGATTTTTGTGGAAATTTTGGGTATGAAGCGCGTTCTTGCTCCCGATAAAGCCGATTTGCTTTTTAAAGGAGCACCGTAAAAAGTCTCTTTGGACATGCATGGCCTTGCTAATTCCGATCCCAAAATTATGGAGAACATTAAAATTACCGATGAGATATGGTTTTATGAGTTTAACATGCACAGAAGTCAACAATCATCGGCCTGGAACCCGTTTTCAGTCGACCGAAAAGATAAGACGAAATTCGCTGAAGGAACTGAACGCCATTCCAAGAAGTGCTGTGTGAGAAAAGTGTTTCGAGGACAGGAAAAGTGTTTGACATAAGTTTATTACACCTGGCGGGGATTACTTTGTAGGCGACAAAATAAATCTTGAAGAACTAATCTTTTAAATATCAAGTTAAGTTTCAGGTACTGCCAGACTTTCCTAGAGTGTTGGATTGCGATTAGGCAAGCAATTTATTAGCGAATGAGGATCTCACGCCGGATAGCGAGGAAGAAACTTTTGAGTTAGAAATCGTCATCAGAGCCTTGAATAATAATATTAACGGATTCATTGACTATCGTTCGACTTTTACTTCATTAAAAGCAGTTCCAACATCTTGCAAGGTGTTTTTCAAATCGATTTTTCATACTTCACTTTTTATTATTTTAATATTTTTTATTATTATTACGCTCACAGTTTTTTCAATAAGTGTAATGTTACTTAAGAGTCGCTCAATGCGATTTTCATATTGAAAACCGAATGAGAAGTGTTTGGTTCGAAGATTTAAATTCTCTTAAGTATGAAATCACCTTAAAGACTAATGAAATGCTTACCAATACAACTGTTTAGTTGAAAAGGTTGGCAGACAAAGGTAAGAGTTATTTTTGTTTGTTATTATGCTTTTTATCTTATTAAACGGTCGAAGGGCTGTTAACGCCTCAGAAAATCAAGTAGCTACAACAAACATATTGGTCATTCTGCAGTGTATATACTTATATATTTTACCACATAAGCAAATATTTAAGCATATTTGAATGCCTAAAACACTACAGAGTGTGGAGTATTTACCCGCAGCAACGAGCTCCGCAGCTGCCGAAGTGACCTCCCAACACCACAACAAGGTTAATTATCACATTGGAAATTTAAATAAGTATATTTTTAGAAATAACATTAAGACACAACAAAAATTATGCAAAACAGATGTTAATCCGAAGATTTTCCAAATTGAAATTTATGAGTTTGCCCGCCACATTTGTCTACCCTCCTCGCTCAAACTCCGACTGGACAGCAAAAATAGCTGTGGAGGAAGTGGAATGCCATAAAACGCTAACATTAGACGAATGTGTTGGAAGCACAGCGAAACGGAATTCTACATTCTCGATTCACCATGTTTACACGCCCGCATGCCTTACGGCTAACCCCACAACGCTGCTCCAACTCCCTGCTGAAAAACTCACAAGAGACAGCCATCAACTGGCGGCATTGCATAACTGCCAACGTTGATGAAATGGGGCGCCGTGCCTTAGAGGCACTCGACAGCAGCGCCCAGCGCCACCGCCGACGTATAGAAGACGTCATAAGCGCGATACACACACACACGACTACATGACACAGAAGAGTTGTGTCGATGGAAGAGCGAGAGGGTGGCTGACAGGCGGCAAACCCGAGGCGCACCTCTAATAGATTTCCGGTGCACTAGAAATTCATTCGACGCACTAACGCAAGAAATACACACGGACCAGCGAGCAGACAGCCAGCTAGCGCTCCGTATGGCGGCGCAACAACAACGCAAGCGCCAGCCAATAAACAGAGCTGCTTACACGAGCATTGAAAATGAGTATGTGTGTGTTTGTGTTTGCGAGCGAATGATGCAGAACATTGCTGCTAGTTGTCTGTCTGTCTGTCTGTCTATCCATGTATATCGCTAGTGGCAGATTAACAACAACAACAAGAGCAATTATCTAGCTATAAATGTGAATAGTTCTCTCGGTGCTTCTTTTTAATTAGCGGAAACGATTCCGATGCTAAAGCTGCCAGGTTTCATTTCATAAAACAAATGTTCAGATTTTATGCTTCACTACCTATTCAGATTGAACGCGGTATTTGCATTTGTTGTCATGTGTGTGTGTGTGTATGTGTTTTGTTAGAAAAATGTGTAGTTAACGCTTTAAATAGATTATATGTATTTTTGTTGTTGTTGCATGCTTCGTCTTCTCGCTTTGCGCCTTAACTCCACAACAATTGCGTTAATTAGTAATTAATCATTCTATTAGTCAGCTTTAATTTTATCTACAAGCGAATTTACAGTTATTACCTGTGCGGTTGAGAAACTTCATATAGGGGTTTTGCAAACAGCTATAGTTGTTTGAGGTTAGGTTTGATTTTGCAGAGAGAACAACATATTCGAGCATAAAAACTGTTTCACCACAAAATTCAAGCAATTCGATTTGAGATCGATCTTTGAGAATTGAGCACCATAACTCGCTGAAAGTTGAGACGAATAAGTCGATGGGATATTTTTGAATTTCGTAAATGTTAACAATTTAATGTGTAGAGAGAGTAGAGTGTAGCGAACTGAGTTCTACTTATAAACCCTGTTGTTATTGAGTTTCTGAGAACTAAAACTCAGAGATAAGGATGAATAAGGAAGAAGCGAAGTTTACGACTTCGTTCCCACTACAGTCGGGTCTACGTAACCGAAACGGACCCGGATTTTTTATCCGGTCAAGGACTGTCAATTTGGCAGACATTTCAACAACAACAACAACTTCGAAGAAGCGAAGTTCACGACGACACTACCTTTGCTTCCACGAAAGTCGGATCTAAGTACTGTCCACTCGGCACCAATCCTCGAAGTTATTTGAGGATGGTTCTCTGCCGCTTCAATAACAAGGACACTACCTCATAGAAAAACAAGAAAAAACATTAACTTTCGCTGAACCGAAGCTAAAATACCCAACAAAGGTGCAAAGACAATACAAAAATCATTGTTTAGATTTTGATCGGTCAGTTTGTACGACAGCTGTATGCTACAATAGTCCGATATCGACAATTCCGACAAAAAAGCTGCTTATTGGCAAAACAAATCGCGCAAAATTTCAGATCTACATCTCAAAAACTGCGGGACTAGTTCATGTATATGAAGGACAGACGAACGGAGAGACATGGTTATATCGACTCTATTCTTCTTGAGGATCATTTGTTTAGTATGTAATAAAAGACACCCTAGAATTGGATATGTAGAATGGGAGCGGGTCGGCGCTCCCGTAACCTCTTGTGTTCTATTACTAGATAGCTGGGCTTCGCGAGAGCTTGGTCAGCCTGGAGTACCATCGGTACATGCGCTGTTGCAAAAGCCTTTCGGCCCAAAATCGATCGCAAGAGATCTGATATTTTTGTCGGCAGTAAAGCTAGCGTCTCCCTTTTTGGGGATCTTTTAACAGGCCATCGCCCTATTGCCGTCTATGCTGTAAGGCTGGAAATCTAACCAGACGCCAACTGTAGAAGCTGTATGGAAGAAGATGAAGTGGAAATAACTCAACACTACCTTCTTGACTGTGCCGCGTTTGAGAGGGCAAGACTTAAACACTTGGGAACGCATACCTTCAGACATCCCATCGAACTGTTGAGAATGGAAATTAAACGGCTTTGCAAATTTGTATTGGCTACCAAGCGTTTTGCTAATTTAAAAGTTCGAACACAAGAGTTCTTTTCTATGGCTTTACAACGTGACATCTCTCTAGATCAGCCATCTAACCTAACCAAGGGTATAAACAAGTTTTTTTCTCAATCAATTAAGCGAAAGAGCTCAGTGTCCATGGTAGATATCAAAAAAAAAAAACTTTGGTGAAGTGGAACATGTAAAAAATTGCTCGACTCCGTGGATTCAAGACCAAGATGATCTTAAAGTTTAAATTCATTATAATTTTTTAAAGTAGTTTTTAAATTCGCAATATATTTTTGTTATGTATTGAAGCGACTTACATCTGGATGTTCTCGAACTGGCACGTATACTTTCTCATTTAACTGTACAGGGGTGCCCTCGGGCTCTGGCAGCGTGAGTGGTTCCTTCTTGACGCCATTTATTTGAAATAGTGAGGCACGTACTCGCGCAATTTCTGCAAAAAACAAAAATATGTAAAATTAAAAAATTGGAAAATATTTCGAAAATGAAAGATAGAAGCACTTAATTTGCTGTAAAAAACCAAACCAATCAGATAACATAAATAGAAATAATAAATATGAACCCACATATGCACATACATATACATATGTTTGTGTACATGTGTGCGTGTGCGTGGAGTGACGGAAGCCATATTGCGTTTAATTGAATTATCAAATCGAATAGATTTGTGAACTCTTGACACGCAGCCATATCGAATTAATTTCGCACACAATTCGCCCGCAAATGCCTATTCAATATTTGGCCACACGCATGTGACTTATGTGTGCGTGTGTGTCAATAAACCACTACAGAGGCGCGCAAGCACACATATATCCATAGATTCATAAATATTTTATGTGTACTCAAAGTTTTTATGGTTTTCACTTATTTTTCCATTTTCTGCATATTTCCCATTTAATATTTCCGCCACGTTTCGAACATAAGGCGGCATTAATTTGCCTCGAGTTATGGCCAAAAGTCGACGAATAATCAGCCAACTAGCCAAAAACGTGATTGACTGACCGACGACTGCAATTGGCAAGCGCGTTGCCTTGCAGTATCACATTACACTTGGCCAAGTGCGCGGCTGCCGCCAACGAGCATGGTAGAGTCAAGTAAGACGATTTTAACGACTTAACCACCGCTGCTTGCCGCATTCTGCCGAAATCCGTGCGAACGGCGTGGCTTGGCTGTGCCTCGGCTGTGGCCACTTCATTGTTGCAATGGGCGCTTAAAACTCATAACTGCTCATAAACTTTGAGATATCTATATAAGCGCTCACACACACACGCACACACTCACACAAGTGCGGTGCAGCGTGTAGCATGCATATATCAGGCCTTGTTGATCGATGCTACTGCAGCTCACAGCAATTAGCACCGACTATAAATAATCATTTGAATGCTGCTAAACTGTATTTTAAACGCTTAGCCATATTTCACACGCGAATCACAAGCGAAGCTCGCCATTTAAACGCTCGGCGATTATACACCTCAAATGATTGCGTTTGCTAAGTATGTAATTGTTGTTCTTGTTAGCAATAATCAGTAGCATATGTCCGCTTATACTAAAGGTTAACGGGTTAAATTAAGTCGGTCGACATTGTTGATGGGACTGTAGTTGAATTATTATGCTCATGTTACATAATTTTTCATCACAATTTAATTTATTTTATTTCATTTTTATACTCTTGCAACATGTTGCAACAGAGCATAATAATTTTGTTCGCCTAACGGTTGTATGTATCATCTAAAACGAAGCGAAATAGATATAGAGGTATATACATATGTATTTATATATGTAAATGATCGGGATGACTAGACGAATCGAAGTCCGGGTGTCTGTCTCTCTGTAACTTAAATAAAATTTGATGTGCCTTTGTGAAACCTGGTACGCGCTTGCTTGGCAAAAGAACGAGTTCGTTGATTAGCATAATCGGACCACTGGCCCGCCCACAAAACGTCACTAACCGAAAACGTATGAAGCACCATAACTAAGCACAACATTCAGACATGTATACAACTCTAATTTGGTACAGGGGATTGCAGTAGCAAGGGGTAACTGTGAGCAAAAAAAATGTTAAAAGTGGGCGTGGTTCGTTTTTATTTTTTTTTTTAATTTTTACTTTTAAAATATTTTTTTTATTTGATTTATTTTTTTTATTTCTGCTTTTTTTGCCGATATTTGTTTTACTTTTACTCTTAATTGATATATTTTTTTTTTCTTACATTTTTTCGTTTTTATTTTTTATACATTATCTTATTTTATTTTTTATTCGTTTTTATTTTTTTATTTTTATTTTTTTATTTTTATTCCTCTTTTTTTAATTTTTTTTTTTTAATTTTTTTATTTTTTTTTTTTTTTTTTTTTTTTTTTTTTTTTTTTTTTTTTTTTTTTTTTTATTTTTTTCTTTTTTTTTATTTTTTTGATATTTTTTATTTTATTTTATATATTTATTTAAAGCTAATTGCTAATGTTTTTAATTTCTTTTTCTTTTCTTTTTTTTAATTTTAATATTCAATTTGTGACATATTTTTTAACTATGTACACATATAAATATATAAATATTATTTAATTTTTCTTTTTTATGCAATAATTATATTATTTTATCCATATTTCTATAGGTTCTCGCTTTAAAAAACATGCTGAAATTTTAAAACGATATCGCAAATAGTTTTAGTTAACATACAGCTTTCTAAAGTGTACCACTCAGTACAATCGGATCCATCAGTTCAACTATAAGCGTAAGTGATTACACGAAGCGGCTACGCTGTGACGTCATGTTGTCCGAATGAATGAGAACACTCCAGTTCTGAGAACATTCGAAGCAGTACCCGCCGGGGAGAAACAGAGGAAGACTTCCACTCCGTTGGAAAGAACAGGCAAAAAAGGATCTGGCTGTGCTTGGAATCTCTAGGCCAATAAAGGAAAAGAAGATGACACGAAAACAAATTACCCGATAACTTTTTTCTGAATGCTCTCTATATCATATCCATACATCTGGTCAAAAATCGATTTTGGCAAGCCGAAAACGGCCAAATTTATTTTTATAATTAAACTTTATTTGAAGCGCCGCCATTTTGTGAATTTTTTAGTTTCCAAAAATCGCTGTCAAACATGTGAGCCTCTTAAAATCAATAAACAGCTGACTTTCATTCATGAAATATGCTGTTTGGATTATTTTGAAGCTGATTTACTGTTCAACGTAACCTTAACAGAATTCAACAAAATCGACATTGACATCATACATATTACTTATATGTATCATAAACTTTTAAGCTTCCCATATCCACAATATAACCAAAACTCTAACTTTGAATCAATTTTCTATTATAACGTTTTTTGCGCCTATAAACTTAGGAAAAGTGATCTTACGTTATTTTGCATTTTAGGTGACGATATATACACACATATAGAGAACTTAGTTAATATCAATTGCTGCTTTCAGTTACTAAAAAATCGCTGTAAAACTAAGCAGCAATTAAGTATATTTAATTGATCACAGCCGCGCTAAAAGTGAATAACACAAAATGTGCATTAAAATTCTGTAGAAACGAAATGATTTCATGCAAGAAGAATCCAGAGGCCTCCCAGTCAATATATGGCTTACAGAAGTAGCAACTGCTGCTTTATAAAAAGTTTATAACTGAAACTATTAAACTTTAAAAAGCCTATGAGCAAACAACGGCGATTTGCTGTTTTTTTTTATTTTAGAAGCAACTACAACTTTTCCTGCTAATTTCGCGTTTTAATGCTTATCTATTTTCAATACAATTTATTTGTGAAAAAATGTTTTTTAATGCAACATAATGGAGTTCCTCAACTAATTTGCAACATTTGTCAAACCACACACACACATACATGTAAGCATATTGGAAAATACTAATGCAATTGTTAGTATGTAAATAAGCGCACGGTGACACAGCGCACCGCGCGCTCCAGTCAGTCAGCAGGTTGATTGCCTATTTAGTCGAATGTAAATGTGGCTGCGAAATATTGCTGCAATTCCAGCAGTTTATTGATTATTACAATTGATTATCACACTTGCGCTGCCGTAAAATGTTTGCATGTGTGTGTGTGCGTGTGCACGATCCACCGCTTATATCGCGCGAATTTCAGTCCATAGCGCACCGGCTGGCTGTCATGGACGAACACCGCGCCCACCTGCCCACCCCGCGCTCGCCCAGTGGCATTGCATCATCAGCGGTGGTGGAGATGACATAAATAAATATAGAATTTCTGCTAAACGGATGAGTGCATGCAAATGCTAAACACTCGCTGCTGTCATAAATTGCTAATCACATTTGCAGATTAGTAAAAGTGGTGAATATTTTGTCCACGTGCTGCCCGACTGCGATTAATGCGGAATACTATAGTGTGGATGAGGCTCATCTGTATAGCTTTTGTGACCTTTTTGTATAATCTCCAGATGTTAAATGCAGAGTTGCTAATTTATATTTTATTGAGTATTTACTATTAATGCCTGATTTAATTAGAAATAATATTTTACTGTCATTTCAAATGGCTTGAATGTCTTTAATATTTATGAAAATGTATGTAAACATGAACACGAATTTAAATTTTTTGAAATAATTCCACTGCTTCGAAAGTAATTATTCACCAGATGTTGGAAAGGCCTAGAAAGGTTGTGAAGGCAGATATTTTAAGCAGGTTTTATGGTGATTCAGAGAGTCTTAATGTAAAGTTTAAACCTCTTAGAATGCGCGCAAGTCAAGTTATTATGAAAAACCACCGTATATATAGTCCGATATGCTTCATATTCGGAGTATTTATTAATGGATTTTTCACATGATTGTGAATGACTTTTTAGCCAAAAACAAAAGGAACACCATTACTCATACCCTGTAGTCATAAGATTTGACTCCCTGTGACTTTTTTCGGTTTCCGAAACTGAAAAATACGCTTCGGAAAACGCGACCAAACTCGAGACTTATAAAAAAGTATAAGTAAAATGGGTTAAGCATTGACACTATTGTATTAAGGCGTTACATGGGTGTAAGGATTTCAGAAAATCGATGTTTTTTATTGTTCTATTAAATTTTACAACACCTCTAGAATATTGTCCTAAATTTTCAAGTTGATCCGAGTAATAGTTACGGAGATACAGCTTTGAGAACTTATGCGCTCGATGCTAACTAGGCTAAGTGCGCCGTCTTTCGAGGCGTTTTTCTCGAAACTGTGTTTTTGTAATCGGTTGGCAAGATTTTTCGAGAACTACTCAACCGATTTTCATGGAATTTTACACAGGTCTTTGAGATACAATCCTTAAAGACTTGGACGAAGTATTTTTTTAATTATAAGTATTTGCAAAAAAAAAAATGTTGCGAAATTTCCACTGAAATTTTAATTTTTTTTTTTTGTAAAAAAGGGTGCCACAAATCCAATTTTCAGTTTTTACTGCTTCGTCTCAATTCTAAGTTAAGGAGTTTTAGCTAAAACATGTATTTTTTCACTTTAGATGATCCTGTAAGGAGTTATTCTGCCAACGCGGGCGCATCTTTTTTCCGAGGGTTCACCGAAAAAGACGTCGCATGGCCGAGTTTAAAATATTATTTTCCAAAAATTTTTGAATTTCCTTTTCAATAGTGTATGTTTGTAGCAATAAAAAAATTCTACTAAAATACTTCAGTTTTTATATGAGAAAAAAAATTTTGAAAAAAAAGGTTGTCTTTACCCGAGGAAACCTATGTAACCAATTAAGGGGTTATATACCTTCTTTGTCGAAGAAAAAAAGGAAAGTTTGGATTTTTTTAGGTATGTAGTAATTATTACATTACACGAATGTTTTTATTTTTTGATAGTACACTTTATTAACAATATTTGTGCGAAATTTTGTGGAAAAATATCAAAAAGTTTTTAAGGGGTGGCTGTTTCCCTTAGAGGCCTTTTTTTGGCAGAGCCTTGCGGTGACAATTCCACAGGTCGAAAAAGTCAACTGAAACCATGAAAGTAAACAAATTTCATTAGTTTAGTGTAATTCCTTGTGCTTGAACGATCGTTTTTATGATTTTGTTTTTTTTTTTTTTGTGCACACGGGAACGTTTTATGCAAAAAATGAACTTTTTGGTCACTAGAAATTTCACTAATAAATTCATTTCGCCGAAAAAAAAGTTTGTGAGTAAAAAGTCGATCGTTCAAGCACAGAAAAATTTCATTACGAACATTTAAAAAAAAAATTTGGAGAAAACCGGTTAAGTAGTTTTCCGCCAGTCCATGTCAGCGCAAAGTCATTTTTCAAAAAACACCATTTCGAGATATTCGCACGTGGCGCTGGCCACTCGGGTTTGGGGCCGCGACGAGGCGCACGGTTAGAAGTGCTGTAACTTTTTTACTACTGCGCGAATCTCTATGAAAATTTGAGAAAATGTTCTCAAGGAGTTGTTCTTTAAGATAAAGCAATAAAAAATGTTCGATTTTTTGAAATTAAAAAAGGTATATGTGACCTGGTCTACGGAAAGGGGCTTAGGTGTAAAAAAATCAATTTTCACTTTTTAGTTGATTCGGATGGACGAAGCGAGTTGTTTATTTTTAACAGCTGTTTCCCAGAAAACTAGTTTTCGAACGTTAGCTCCCTTTTCACATAAAACCCCTTAATGAAACCCAGGGAATATTTTTTTTAGTATGTGGCATGATAATAGTTAATAGATAAAAGCGCTATAAATTTCTTAGATGTAATTTCAGGTAAATATTTTACTATAACTCTAGCAATTATTATTAAAATTTTATTGAAATTATCAAAAATATCTGCAAAAAAAATTTTTTTTTTTTGCTTTTAAAATTGTCCACTCACAAATTCGATATTTCATAATTCAATATTTTCTTGCTAAATACACAAAAATCGCCGCAGCTCTATATTAACTGCTGCTTCCTAAGCACAGCAACCACTTGCTTCCCCTGCTAATGACAATCGCTGCCTAGTATTGCTGACCCACATTTGCTAAGACACTGTATGTAGTCACTGTTCGCCAACGCTTGGTAAGGAAATGCTCAAGCGAATTAGCTTGACACCTGATACTCCGCGTAGATTTGCGCCGAAGAGTTTGTGACTACTCAGCGCACGGCCGGCAGAAGCTCTACGCACACGCGCATATTTGTACATTTGTGGCAATGACATTTTATATGTGTTTGTGTGTTGTGTTCTGCATAAATACATAACTAATGCTGACAAAAGTTCCAAACTGTCAACGAATCAAACATATTTATCTGCAAAATGCAAACGTTTCATCGGCCATCAGAAATGTGTCAACTGCAATCACAACAACTGTCAGCGGTGATCAGTATCAACGTCAGCGTAGTAGAAATTACAAATGCAACAAAAACAATATAATGAATGAGTTAACATTTCGCATAATTTTCGGTGTGATTTGGCGCTAACAGTTTGTGTTTTAAGGCAATATAGTATATATTTATATATATGAGTAAATATATACACATGTATATACATACATATGTATTCCTGTGTGTGTGTCGTTTTATGCTGATCGCAACTAAAGATGTCGCGCCGTCCTCTGCGGCTCTTCCGCGCCGAAGACAATGTGACTAACGAACTGTGCTAAGCACAAATCAAATGTATGCTTTACACGCTTACAGGCTACAGTTAGCGCGACATTAAAAGCGACAGATTTAGCGCACTGAGGTGAGAATATTGATGGACTGAACGAATGAAGGCAAAAGTGAGCGAGTGTCGATGTGTGTGTGCGAATGAGCTGGGCGCATGATGAGGTAGGTGCATGTTGAGTCAACAGGGGTATTTTTAAATGTCAACAACAACAACAAATGTGTGTTTGTCTGCTAGCTGTTGACTATTGGCAACTACTGTTGGCATTTACTAGTGCAACGCTTGCAATATACACATTTTAATATGCATATGTATATGCATGTTGTTATTGTTGTTTTTGCAGCTTTCAGCTTAGCTACCTGTGCACTCGCTATCTCGTGCATTGACTAGTTTTCGAGCTTTCAGCGTTTAGCGCAGCGTAATTAAAATGTAACGACGCGACAAATAAATACATTAACACACACACTCAAACAGATACACAAAAGCGAACTAGTTATGGGTTGAGTGGAGCAACTGGCGGCGTCGCCGTTTCATTGAAAAATAAATTATGAATAAGAGAGATTATGAACTTGTTGCAGACCATTTAAGGGCAAGCGCAGCTGAAACGAGTCAGCACCGGCTAACTCAGCTAACGCGGCTAACTCGGCATATGGGCTAACAGCTAGCGGCTAAAAGCGTTGCTTAAGTCATGCGCCAACAACAAACAGCAAACACTTAACTGGTTAACTTACGACTTAATATGGTAATTCGGTCCGTGGGCGTTCTGACGAACCCACTGTATGTGTGTGTGTGTGTTTGTGTACAAGTTGCTGTTTTTGTTGTGGGCGTGAACACAGCACTTTGCTTTGTGCTCGTCGGGCGGTGGCAACAATGGCTGGCAGTTATAATAGACCGATAAATAACACGAAATAGTATTAATTTTATGAATGACTAACCGGCCAACAACAACAACAATAGCAAATTGAATGCAGCGCTTTTTTGCCATAAAATAGCAAAAGTAAAAAAAGATTAAGTAGTGAGTAAGATATCAATTAATTAATGCTAATGATGAATGCTGGTGATGGAATATTACTAATTAAAATATTTTTGTCGCATTCAAAAACAAAATAAAATTTTAATAATTTTTTTTATTTGCGAAACGTGACAGTGAATGGCAACGGCAGCTACTGTGGGTTTATGGGCACGTGCCGCGTACGGCAGGCGCAGTTATGCATAAGTGACAACAGCTGCCGAGAAGCTGATTTGCGCATGCGCTCACTTGCCATTTAAATGGTTTATTATTTCAGGAAAATTTAACATTATTTTTCCCCCTCTTTAGTGTCTTGCGTAGGCCAAACAAAAAAAATTGACGCTTGCTGTTACTTATCTCCTGCTTTGCAGAGCCATCGCTTTGTTGCACCGCAGTCAAGTGCGGCTTCTGTTGCGATTTTTATTACTTTTTATTGACCAATGTCGCCTGCCTAACCAAACCAGCTCGCTCACACTCAGCAGGCTGCTCGCCGTTGTTTTTCGCTTTTCAAACGCTCCATGTGTGCCGCGCCGCGTCGCCGCTTGTAGCCGATACGCCAATATGTATGCCATTTGAAGGCTGTTTCGCCCTATTTGGCTGTCGCTGTCATATCCCGATTTGGGCACCAAGCGTTGGCTCAAACCCCGCACACATGTACATTTTTATGTATGTATGTGTGTGTGTATTCATTTTAACTGCTGAGCCTACAAAGAAAACACACAGAAATGCGTGGTCGGTGCGCCTTTCATGGAGCTTCGCTTTTAAGAGGCATGTCCCCGGCTATGTGATTTTCACTAAATACAGATACTTATATGTACAGCAATGTACATGAAGTAGTGTGTGTATATAACAATGTACTATTATGTACTGTTGCGTGTATGTGTGGCACATGTGTACGTGCATTTGAATAAAGACGTAGGCATTTGAATTAATTTCGTGCAACAACGAAATGAAATTTGTATTTGCCTATTTTAGTATCCAACGTAGGTTGTAAACTCTTATTTTTACACATTTCTATATATACATATGTACAATGTACATACTTACATGGATACATACATACATATGTATGTATGCATATGAAAATGAATATTTGAATGGATTACAGCATTGACAGTAAATGTTGAATGAATTGAAGAATTGTGCTTTTTTATTTCCATTTTCAGTTTGCTTTGAAATATAATAATTATTATAATAGTAGTCTACATTTGTATATATTATTTAAGATTTTACTTGTATAGTTTTTTTTTTATTTTTATACCTTTTTTTCATTCTTTAATATACATATATGATTTAGCTTGGGGGGGAGTAGCGTTTCTAGTTTTTCGCGATTTTTGCATGTCGTCACCTAAAATGCAAAATAACATAACATCACTTTTCATAAGTTTACAGGCGAAGGAAAAACGTTATAATAGAAACCCCTCATATTGAAACAAAATTTGAGTTTTGGTTATGAAATGGTTATATATTGGATATATATAGTACGATGTAGTGAATCGTAAGCAATAAAAACTTAATTTCGATTTTTTCGATGATACGTTGTTTTGAATTTAAGAATGTTGTGTCGATTGGAGCATAATTGTAAAAGTTAGCAGCATTTTTATATCTGTCTTATCAACGGTTTACATCAGTCCGAAGCGGCGCCCCCCAGAAGTCAAACTACCGCACCATCATTTTAAAAATTTTAACACTACTTCTATACATTATTTACGAGGTATACGACGGCGGCGGCTTTTTTCAAATTTGTTGATATTTTTCATTTTACATTTCATTTCATTTCATTTCATTTTAGTATTATTAACTAACCGGTCGCAAAAATGTTCCCAAAAAGTGAAAAATTTCAAATTTCAAAACCAATGAACCAATCGATTAGGATATAATTCTGATTTTTTTTGATTCCAGATGATCCCGCAACGAGTTATGAGAGTTACCGCAATTCAACTTTTTTCAAAGAGCCCTGCTGCCAATGCCTTATTTTTTAATATTTCAAATGTTAAAGTGTATCTTTGGATTTTAAAAATTTATTCTAAATATTTCATAAAAAATCATAAATATTGACATTGTTTTACATTAATTAACCCTACTTAATTCTATTTTTATTTTTAAATTATTTTGTTTGATATATATTTTTTTATATTATTTTTTTTTATTGTGTCTTTTTATTGTGTTACATTTTCTAATTTTTTACTTTTCTATCGTTCCGATATATTTTTATTCTATTTTTTTAATTTTATTTTAACTTTTTTTTTATTTTATTTTAATTTTTTTTTTTAATTTAATTTTTTTTTTATTTTATTTTATTCCATTTTAATTATAATTTATTTTATTTTATTTTAACTTTTATTTTTATTTTATTTTAACTTTATTTTATATTTTATTTTCTTTTTTTTAGATATTCATATGTTTACCTAATTTTTTTCTTTCCTAATTTTACGATATATTTTTATTTTACTTATTTTGTTTCTTTTTTAATTTCCTATATATTATAATGTTTTATTTATAAGAGTGTTTTGTAGCGGTAAGTATAACTTTTTTTTTAATCCACAACTGGTTTTGTAGAATATAAAACTTTGCACCTACAACCGAACTTAACCTAAAAGTTCGACATTTTTTAAAAAACATTGGGTTTCAAAGTATTTTGAGCGCAAAATATTTTTTAAGGAAGTTGGGTATCTCCACTTGTGAAGTACAAAAACCGATATTATTTTCATATACTATATGTATACCGAATGTTCATATGTATACTTGAGAATATTCTCAGAAAAGTTGTCACGCAAATAGTTTCGGGGATATGGGCGTATTTGAAAGAATTTTAATCTCGAAAATGCAAACGCGGTTTTGAGTGTCGTCTGTGAGAAACATTTCTCCGGCTGAACCTATGTGCTTAAAATCTGCACACGACCTTCTCACACATATTTGTCATTAAATGTTCGAAAAAATCAGATTTTAAAAAATAATTTAATAATTTTATTTACAAAAAAACTACCTTTTTTCATAATTTTGTCAAAAATAAAAATTTTAACTAGTCCTTCGCTCATTAAGGGGCACGCCTAGTGTGAAATTTTCAAAAAAAAAAAATGATTTTTTTTCATATATATTCTCGAAACAGCATTTTTCGAATTTGCTGCAGTGATTACTCGGAGACAAATGATCCGATTGCTTTCAAATTTTTTTTTGCATCTTCTCTATATAGTTCTCCATACGATGACCCTCCAGTGTTTTGATCTAATCAAAAATCGAATTTTGGCGTGCCAAAAACGACCATAATTTTGGGTGAAATTTAACTTTTTTTCAACATGCCGCCATTTCAATTTTTGATTTTTTTATAAGCCCGAGGGTCATCGTACAGACAATATGTTTTAGTTTAACGAGATTTTTTTTTTTTAGGTTTTATCAACAGAGAAGGCTGCAATCAGGGCAGCAGTGGAGGACCTGTTTTTTGGCGCCGCTGGAGATCGCTTGTCGTTTCAAAAATATTTAATATTTTCTTTCAAAACTTGTTTAGTTTACTTTTAAAACATTTATAAATATACCCTCAAAATTTTAAAACGATTGATTGACTAGTTTTTTTTTTTTTTTTTTTTGTGATCCCAAAAAATGCCTTTTTTTACGCTGTCACACTAGGTGTGCCACTTAACTGCATGCATCTATTGAAAATTTGTGTTTTTGGATTTCAAATAATTTTCAGCAGAAAAATCTGCCTCATCGCCAGACACCTTTTTCGGAAGTGCTGCTGGAGATCGGCTAAGAAATCAAGTAAATTTAAAATTTAGCTGAATAAATCGCTGATTATTAAAAAACATTAAGTTCGGTAAATTTACATTATTTTTATTTATCATTAAATAAAATGCTTCTTAAAATAAAGAAACAAAAAACGATTTTTATTGACTAGCTAGTGAATATAAACCATAAATGAAACGAAGCTGCGCTGATCTGAGTACAGCATATAGTATATCGTAACGGGTAATCCAAGTAGAGATATTTTGAAAATGAATGGCATCCTCGAAATGGATGACCCTTTACAAATATAGTTAGCTAGAGATATGTAGGTAAATAATTTTTTTTTAATATTTCTGCGCAAACACTTAAAATTCATCAATATTTTCTTAAACCTCAGCGGAAATATTTTCAGCACCTTGTGTTAGATAGCGAAGTGCTGTTAAATATCAATTTGCGAATTAGAATATTTCGGAATATTTATAAATCAATGAGAAATACACGTGTATGTATGTCAATGACGCTTGTACGTACGTATAAAAAAGCAAAGATGCGCCTGAATGAGTAAGTCTGTCGGCATTTGGCGCTGGCGCATTTTTCAATATTTGTTGATTGACGGATGTATTGAAACGATCAGTTTTTATTTCAAATTTTTATGAAAATTATGAATTGGCACATCTGACGGAATAGGTAGGTATGTATAACCGCGCTGATTGAATGACATGCAGGTACGTGGCTTTGTAGTGCTTTCAGTGCAGGAATTGCGCAAAGGATTAGAAATACTTGTATTCTTAGCACGTACTCACGCGCCAAAAGTGCACACATTTCCTTATTATAAATATTATGCATATATATGTTCATATATGCAAATAATTATGTATATAACATTAAATTGATAATTTTGGGAGTGTGTGCGGCCGCATGTGCCACACATTGTATTGCGTGCGTAAGAAAAATGAACAGCAGCGCATAACGCCATCTGTGGGATGCTATAAATACGCGCATAAGTATGTATGCAAAATTGTAAATGTGTCATAAATGCATGATATATTTGCAATATTTTTACAATAATTGCAATTTCAAATAATTTACGTTTGTATTTCATAGAGCAATAAATATTCGTTAAACAAATGTTGCTTATTTGGTAAATGCTTTGAAGTCCACAATGCATAAGTCTAATAAAAATGAGCTTTGATGGGGATATGGGTGTATTTCTTTACTTCGTATTTTATGTTACGCAGCTCCGAATATGAATGAGCACAAGCGACAGATACAAATGTATATTTGCTGGCTTGAAGCAGTTTAACTTTATACCAAATGCTTTTCCAAGCACCTGATTTGCTGAGAAGTATGTATATCTAATGCTCAAAATAATTAGCTTAATGGAAAAAGTTTATATCAATGACAGTAAAATTAGTGAAAAACATTTAAAATATATATTCACTGGTGTTATGGCACCCCTAGAAACTTTTAACTCTCTGATACTTCAAATAAATAATTCATAAGTCGGTTGAGAAGCATTAACGACTTTTCTATGCCAATGAAAATGAATGGCAACAGTAGATAACTTTTAAATATTAGATATTTGAAATAAATAGTTCATTAAACGGTTGAGAAGTATAAACGAGTTGTCTATGTCAATGAAAATTAATGGCAACCCTCGATAATTTGTATTTAAAAAATAAAATGTTAATAAAAATATTCAAAAATATGTAAAATAAATATTTATTAGAATTTTGTCAACCCTAGGAACATTTAACTGTCTGAAACTTCAAAGAAATAATTCACAAATCGGTTGAGAACTATAAACGAATTTTATATGCCAATGAAAATGAATGGCAACAGTAGATAACTTTTAACTAAAAAGACAATGTTAATGAAATTATTCAAGAATATTTAAAATACATATTTATTAGGATTATGGCAAGCATAGAAACTTTTAATTGTCTGATACTTCAAAGAAATAATTCATAAACCGGTTGAGAACTATAAAATGTTTTCTTTGCGAATGAAAATGGCTACTTCGATGCTTTTAATTAAGGAGTGTCAAAGAAAAATGATGTTCACAACTAAAAATTTATTTATTTGGAAACATCTTTCAGGTATTTTTCAAAAATAACGGCAAAATTATTTCTAATAAACTAAAGAATATACTAGCCATACAATTTATATACAAATGCATATGGTTTCCAAATATTTTCAATATTCTCCACTTTCTGCTCGGCGCATTCCACATTTCATTATTTTGAAGTCATTTAAATTAAAAGTGAAATTAGCACGCAATAATTGAAGACGACGGTTTTCAAAACACACTGCTCTTCGCCATGCGGAATTTTCCAAAGCACACACATGAATATTTCGCCTAATTTTACGTTTTCCATGTGTGCGTTAAAACTTTTGGTGCTGAAGACAAGTCAAAATAATTTTTAATGAACTCATATTTCGGGGAGAAGATGTGCAACTAAGCCAATTAAGAGCGCAACACCTACAAATGATTTCAAAGCAAATGCTAACATGTGAAGCTGGCAACGATTTGGAGGAATAAAGCGAGAATATTACATCAAAAAGTGATGAGAACTAAGAAGGAAGGGGCATCATATAGAAGAAAGAAGGGGCATCATATAGAAGAAAGAAGGGGCATCATATAGAAGATAGACCCCCTCAACCACCTGAGTGCAGCATTTTCTATTTCAAATTGAATAAACTCATTTTAGGCGTGACTAAGCAGCATCAAACACGGCAGTGGATGGGTGGATAGCGGGTGCAAACGGCAGCTCGGCGACGCGAAAGTGTCTCGCGTCTAAATGTCTAAATTATGCGCTCGACTAGTATGCGGATAAATCAGAGGCTAGATTACACATATTTTCGCTTTTAGTTAAATGGCAAATTAAATCACTTGTGAAAATCATGTGCAAGAGAAATTAAAAATATATTATGTATATAAAATTATAGCATTTTATTTTTGCATTTATAAACAACAATTATGTGTGTGTGTTTGTGTGAGTGTTTCGCCTTACTTTGCACTTAATATTTCAGCTTTTCATTATTATTACTTTTTCGCGCTGAATTCCTTTGTCGTTTGCCATTGCAGCAGCGCAAATTTGGGTCGTTCTCGTTGCAGCATAATAAATACATTGTAACACATAGTCCTCAAATGTTAAAAATTTTCACCCACTCGCCGAAGCAACTCTGCGCACATAGCACAATATGTATGCATTCTGGTATGCATCTGTTGAATCTATAGAAATCATTTTATTTGCCAAAAAGCTTAATTAAAATTTGCATAAAATCTATTCATAAAGCACACACACACACACGAACACACTAATATGAATTAGATCACGATTTCCTTTTGAACAATTTTATGCCGTAAAATATACAAAGTAGCAGCACAGCAAAACAATAACAAATTGAAAAATTTCAAGAAGCAATTCATTCATACGAATTACTTGTGAAGCTGTGGGTGCGGACGTAAGTCGCACTGCAAGAGTTCCTGGTTGACTTAATTATGAAAATTTCACAATATTTCAATATTTATTGTTATTGTATAAGCATTTTTATATTATTTTATTGTCTTGGTCATACATTGCATGCATTTATTGCCTTGCATTTACTATAAATTATAAAAATTCTCTTAGTATACAGAATATAAAGAATTTTTTAATGCGGAAACCTGGCGTGAAAATTCGAAAAAAAAACAAAAAATTTTCGATGTTGTTTTTGTAATCTATATTTTAATACTAAAATATTAAAATTTCAAATAATTATTTTAAATATTTTTTTAGTTCCTTCTAAGTGTAGCCGCTTAGTGCAATCAGCTTCATAATTTTATATTTAAGTGAATTTTTCTCAACACAACATATTTCAAATTGTCTGCAGTTAAACCTCGAAAACAAACTGTCCGATCACACCAAGTTTTTGTGCTTATTTTGCTTAAGTTTCCCTGTACACTGATCATTAATTTTTCGATTGTATAGAAAATGTAAATTTGGTGGACCAAAAATCATCTCATTTTTAATAAAATTTTTATATTTTTTCAAAGTCTGCCAGTTTGTTAAATTTGAATTTCTTTAACAACCGTAGCTCATGGGTTAGGTAATAACTATATAATATTTTACATTTCTTGTCCTTAACAACTGTGAAGGCAGAAATCACTGCAATAGTTTAGGACCTGTTTTAGTATTTTGGAAAATAGGAAATAAGTCGCTAAACTTTGTCGGCACCGGCCATTTCGATTTTTGTTTGTATTTTAAATAATCAAAATTTTGCTCCGTCGATATCTAATTGTTGTTTAACTTTATTTTTTTGTTATAATATTTTACATCTTTTTAATTTTTTTTTAATTTCTGCAATTTTTTTACACATTCTTTACTTTGCCTTTTCAATGTTTTTTTCTTTAATTTTTTCATATTTGCAAATGTTTAATGTTAAAATATTTACATTTGTTTTTAAATTATTTTAATTTTTTAATTTTTTTTTAATTTTTTTAATTATTTTAATTTTTTTAATATTTCAACTTTCTTTAAATTATTTTAGTTTTTTTAATTATATTAATTTTTTTAAATATATTCATTTTTAATTATTTGTATTTTTTAATTTCTTTAATTATTTTTATTTTAAGTTTTTAAATCATATTCATTTTTTTAAATTATTTTATGAATTTTTTGGGTTATTATCTAATTGTTTTTTAATTTTTATTATAATTTTTTAATATTTCATTTAAAGTTTATATTTTTTCATATTTGCAATTGTTTGATGTTAAAAAGTTTACACATTGTTTATTTTTCTCAATTTTTTTTTTTTTAATTTTAATGTTAAAATATTTGCACATTCCTCGTGTTTTTTCTTAATTAATTTTATATATATATTTTAAATTTTTGTTTCCATTTCTTATTTATTTTATTTAGGATTTTTTTGGGTATTATCTAGTTGTTTGTTTAACTTTATTATATTTTATAATATTCCTATAAAATTTTAAATTCTTTTTCATTTTACAAATTTTAATATTAAAATATTTAAACATTCTTTCTTTTCTTTATTTTTTTTAATTTCTTAATTTTTTTAATTTTCTTAATTTTTAATTTAATTTATTTTTTTTTAATGTAGTTTAATTTTTTTAATTTAATTTAAATTAAAATTTTTTTAAGTTTTTAAATAAATTTAAATTTATTTTTTAAATTCCTTTAATTTCTTATTTTCTTGACTTTTTAATTTTATAAATTTTTTTTTATTAATTTTTTGGAAGCATTTGGTATTATTTTTTAATTTAATTGCTTTATTCCGCCTTATTTACTTTTCAAATATTAGTTTATTTTGTTTTTATTTAATTCGTGTACTTTATATTTTAAATATTTTATTTTCGTGCTATTCAAGATCAAATTTCTGTGCTTTAATTGATTTTTTTTTTTTGGTTTCTCATAAACGTTTTCTCTCAAACCTTGCAACTAATAACAACTACCACTTAAGCGCCGTTCACACCATGCCTAAATCGGTCCAACAATGCAAGCGGCATTGTTTCACAGCTGCACTCACACTCCACACGCAATCCGAAACCTTTCTCACCACATGCAACAAGCTTAGTCATCCAATATTTCTTTCCTATAATTTTTTCTCTATTTACAGTTATTAAAAACCCAACATTACAGCTTTTGATTGATGCCCATATTTGTCGTTTTTAATGTTGGAAGTGTCAATTTTCATTAAACACAAAATACAGACGCGTTTATTTGTCTAAATTTGGCTACCACGGCGATTTATGCGAGTTAACATTATTTCATATAACTGGCTTTGGTGGCTTTTGCTAACACAAAGCACAATAAGTAGCAGCCTTAAAGGTATTAAATAAGTTATTTTTTTCTTACGTTTTACCGGCAATTTTTTGCTTCTTAACGTATTTTTCTGGTAATAAGAAGTCATTAATGCGCACAATAGCAACAAAAGCAACAATATCGGCAATATTTTTTATGAAATTTTCGTTCTTTTCTTAAGCTTTTGATTGTGCCATTTGCTTGAGCCTATTAGCGCCTTGCGTATTTGTTGTTATTGTTTTATTTTTTTATTGTAAATATTTTTGTTATTTATATTGTGGATTCGCTTAAGCGGCGACTTGGTGCCCAACACCTGTCAATTGATTTTTAATTATACTCGCCAACTTGTTTCGTATTTGATTGAAAGAGCTTGTACCGAATCTTTAACTGTTTTGGTAGGCCATTAATAACATCAAAGCTACATGATTAAGGGTTGTGTCTTCCATTGGTTTTGGAAGCACACGAAATTGTTAATTCGTTAACGGTGAGAGAACTTAAAAAAATTAATTATATATTTGGGAGTCTAATTTTTGATTTGCTATCGATAAAGATTTTTGAACTTTACTTCTTAATAGCTTGAAAACTAGAACTCATGCTTTTTGGTTTAGTTTTAATAAATAATAGAGTTTCAAGTATATGTTAGGTTAGATGGCTGATCAAAATCGCACGTGGGCTATATGTAGTTTTTTGTGAGGCCATAAAAAAGAAGAACTCCTGTGTTCCTGCCATATCGGTGGGATGTCTTAGGGTATGCGCCCCCAAGTGTTTAAGTATTGACCTCCCAAAAGCGGGACAGTCAAGAAAGAAGTGTCGAGTTGTTTTACACCTCATCTTCTTCCGTACAGCTTCTGCAGATGGCGTCTGGTAGAATTCTCAGCATTAACCAGGGAGAGCCTATTCTTACCGAGGACAAAGAGATTCTCAGATCTCTTGCGATCGATCTTTGGGCAAAAGGATTTTGCGACAGCGCATGTGCCGATATGCCACCTACCTTCCTCCAACGGCTTCTGGCCACCCACAACTCCCTCGCTGGCATATGGGTAGAGAAGGAGTCGCCAAGTGATCCGGTATGAAATAAAAGTGAGTGAGGATTTCTTACATGTGTTCTTTTAGGAATACAGACTCTTGGAATCTGATGGCAACTACACTTTCCGACAATGTCATGGTTGGAGTGGACCTTAGTGTACCACGCATGTTGATGAGAGCCGTCCGTTGAACGCTCTCGAGTTTTTTGCAAGGGTAGTCTTTTCTAGAGTCTTCACTATACTCGTATTAAGGCTCCATAGAACTTAATAAGCTGTACTATGGTGTCGTAGAGGCAGAGAACCACTTTCGGTGAGAGACCCCACTTATTATCAATAGCTTTTCTACAGCAGTACAAGGCAATCAATACCTTTTTGGAGCCCTCTTCGATATTCGGCTTTCATGAAAGCTTCCTATCCAGGATGAGCCCTGGTTGCAGACGAATGTCTCCCGTTTGAGGCTGCGGTGCCACCGGGATCTTGTATCTTCTAGTCAATAAAACCAAAGAATGTCTCGGTGTGCACTCACCTTAAGTAGTTCCCATTTTCACTGTCATGAAATTCGTATTGTTGTCATTGTTGCTTTTCTTAATGACTAATTTCTAAAAAGACATTAAAAACTATTACAGCGCTTTGAGATGCCGCGTCAAATGCGAGTGATTAATTTCGAATTATGTAAACAAGCGCCTGTGCCAATAACCATCACAACAACCATGGTAAGTAAGTCAGTCTAATTATCAAACATGGCAGATGAATGGCTTTGTGCGCCGTAAAAAAGGCCGTTTCGCACACATGCTCACATGTGGCCTGGCGGCTGCGGCTTCGGCTGAGTTGAGACTGCGTTACTGGAGCATCACATCACAGCGCGGCATATAAAACTGTAGCGACAGCAGCAGCAACAGCAAAAAAGCTTAAGAGAGTAGAGTGATGACATTGACGATGGAATTTCTGATTAGCAACTCTGTGACGACGCCTATCAATCAGCTGTTGTTAATTCGACGCTGTCGACTGCGTGCAATTTGTGCGAATTAGTGTGCAATTACGTTGTCATCCGTCGTAGCCATACGCTGTGTACACCCTAAAGTATTGAATGTCACATAGTCATGCTGGTTTGTTTACACAGCAAGCTGAGTACGCTTTCTTTCTTCGCGTCTTTTCTATTTTGCTTTGGGCATTTCGGTTGTCGGGCGGCAATTGCTATTATTTTTTGGTGTCTGAATATTTTTGCATATTTTTTATTAAAGTTTTTTAATAATTTTTGTTGTTCTTTTTGTTTTGTTCTGCAATTTCTAATAATAACACAATTATTTCATAAAGCGCTTTATCGCCCCATTTGTACGCAAGTATGTGTGTGTGCGTCTGAACCTGTTGCAGGCCCAGGTAGCTGTTTTTCGCAAGCTCACTCGAGCAGTTAGTCCGTCAGTCAGTCACCCAGTCAACGCGCGCGGTTTATTACTTCATATTTTTTGTGCTGCGCGAATTTCATTACTTTTCGACGGCGCTTTGCCGACTTTTTACATGGATTTTTATATTGACACATGCATATGTACATACATACAGCCACATTTGTACATTGTAGGCATAACGACTCTCAAGCAGCCGCAGAAAACCGGACTCGAAAAGTTTTCAAGGTAATGACAACTTAGAATTATGATTAGCTGGCAGCGCTACTTTCGCGTCGTTTGGCGCTTAGAATTTGCTTAAACGCTGCTTAGCGGCCTTTTCTTTAAGTATTACTTCGTTTTTATTGCTTTTAAGTTTTTTTGTACTATTTTGAATTTTTTATAATTTTTTTTACTTTTTTTTCATTCTTTACTTTTCTTCATTTTTTCATTTTTTTATTTTTTTTTTTTTTTTAATTTCTTCTTTTTTTGTTTGTTTTTGAATTTTTATTTATTTATTCATTTTTTTTCATTCGTTTCTTTTTTAATTTTTTTTCCAATTTTTTTCTTCATTCCTTTCATTTGACATTTTTATTAACCTTTTATTTCTCCATAACCGTTCGACGGGGTTTATGAACCTCGCTTAGACAGTTTTAAAATGAAATACAATAAATTTAGCATTTTTGTTATTCTCTTTTCACCATATTCTGCTGTGTTCGTCTTATCAACTCCCTTGGGTGGCGATTGGAGCAATATTCAAATGCTTTGCTAATTTCAGAATTTTGCCTTTACGAAAAACGCTCAAATAATTATGCATTCACGCTAACAAAGACTCTCATGACAGCTCGTAAAAAGCACAACAACAACAAAGCACGCAAATGACATCATACAGCCACAGATAAAGCCGCTTGGTAGGAGGCGAAGGCGTACATTTGTATTGCCTTCCACTAATCGGGGATTGAGTACGTCAGAGACAAATTTGACTTGGGCAAACAACACGCAAAGTCAATATATAATCACACATACAAAAATAACAACACAGCAAGCAAAACAAAACAAAAATGTATAAAACACACACACACGCGCAGATGGCAACGCGGCGATTGTCTAGATCAACGGAAGCGGTCACCTGGCGCTGGAACTTGTTCCACAAAGCCATTTCAAGCGGCTCATTTGAGTCGGCTTGGACAGCCAACAACGCTAAGCCAATGGGATAACTAAAATAAATAACGCCAATGCGAGAAAAAGGTCAACACAAATAATTCAATGCGGATAAGTACATAAGCAGGCGCAAGTAATTGAAGCGCCGCGTCAGGGTTGCCAATGCTTTGGCCGGAGCCGTTCCTTTGGTTTTGATTTGCGCGACCTTTTCTTTCATTTCGTTTCATTATTATTTTTAAGCTGCGCGCCGGAAATTTCAAGCTCCAATAAAGCGCGTCTGTCTGTCAGTTAAATATTTTTGCGCCCTCATTTCATACACTTTTATATCTTATTTTCGGATTTGTTTTTTTTTTTTGGTTCGCTTCGAAAATCATATTTCAAATTTAAGGTGTGTTATGTCTTTAACTGTTGTTTTCGCTTCGGTCAGCACTTTCAATGGCCTGCTAACCTCCCGCAACCTGGCCTGATTCGGGCGTACGCGGTGGCGCAATCTTCGCCCATTGTTCGGCTCATTCGAAGTACGCGAACGCGCACGAGAAAAAAATCGCTATTTTATGATTGTTTATGTTATTTTAGCGTGCAACTTTTATCAGGTATTCCTATATATTTGTTTTGATTTCGTGTATTTACATTACCAAAAAGCATAAAGCCGTATGCGCTCGCTCAAATCTTCTGGGTAAATAAACAAAAATTGGAAATTTCGGTGGAATCGGTTGATTGGATTTTTATGTATTTTTTGTTTTGCTAATCAAATGTTCAAATGCATGCAGCCTGCGCTTCGGTGAAATGATTCGAATACTTGTGATTCTTACAGACATTTTCAAGGAGCTTTCTGCATGCCTGCACTGCAGTGAGTTGGCGAAAAATATTTTCACTGCCCAATGAGTGTGTTTGGGTGATTTTGCGAAATTAATAGTGAAGCTTTCATTGTTAGTAATGGTGTAAGAATGTGTAATCAGAAGACTTAAGAGATTATGTGGGTTTGGTCTGCCGAAAAGAAGCCTATTTTCAGATTTTTTTCATATGAAAAATTATTTTTTTTTATTAAAACTTGCCTAGAAAAAATTAGTTGTAATCGAAAACAAATCCTTCGATAACTCACGAGGTCATCCTATTTAGAAAAACTTTGAAAATTTACAATCAGATCGCTTCACTAGTGTCTGAGAAACTACCGTCTTTCAAAAAGATCAAAATCCTAAACGGCCGATCTATCTTGTCGAGCCGCTCTCCCAAACTTTCTATTCCCTACACTTTTATCGCGATTGCCTTGAAACTTTGGCAAAACATGCTAGGCATCGCTAAATAAAAAAAGGTGTTTTTGAAATTTCAAAATTCACGTAACCCCTTAACTCGCAATCATCGTGTGAAAATTTCAAGTCAATAAAGGCAATCCTTTCGAAGAAGTTTTCCTCAACGACTCAGCATTTCGAGAAGTTTAAAGTTTTAGTAAATGACTACATTAAGTTACAATTTTAGGGAACGCATCTATACGAATGGGTCCAAACTAGATCATCGAGTGGGGGGTGTTGTCTTCTCAGGAAAATTTGATACCAACATCACCTTTCGTCTACCAGACCACTGCAGTCTTACAAGCAAGGCATGCCTGCCGCCAGCAGAGTCGGAACACAACATTGACCGTTTCCACGACAGTCAGGTCTACTGGTACGGACCCAGATTTTTATCCGGCCAAGGGCTGACAACTCGGGAGAATTCTGCCGCTACAATAACTAACTATTGAAGAAACTGCCAGGAGGTAGAAGAAGAGGAGATAATAAAACATCGAACGAATGCAAAGCTGGGTATGGAAAAATTCTAATGGTCTAGGTGCGTCGTCAGGTTCAATCAGTTTGTTGTCGGCGGGCTTCAGACTTTCACACACTAGGCTCGATAAGATCTTATATGCGATATTAAGGAGGTTTATCCCATTGTAATTGAAACGTTTTGTGGATTGAGCAGAGCACATTTAGGCTCCGATCGTCTGACGTGATTTCATCCGACCATATCTTGCAATAAAGCTGGTGCATGCAAATTGACAGTTCTTCGCCGCCGCCATATTTGAATGGTTCAGCCGGTAATCTGATGCTGTCTAGTATAACAGCCGTTTGTTCTATTTGCCACTCTCAAAGTTAGCTCGAACCAAATGCAATAACCAACTGGAGAACGGTTAATACAGTATATTTGATATAACAACAGGAAATCAACTGTCAACCTTAATTATATTTACTTCGAAACAACGAATGTGATTATTAAGCACCATATATTAATAATAATTGTGCAAATAATGCACATAACAATGGCAGTGCTGTAGAATGCAAAACCGACAAGACGCGAATGCAGAGCAAAAGAAGTGTGAAAGAAACAGCCGTTTGTGGCGAGCAAAAAAAGAAAAAAATAAGCGCAGAATTCGCTTGTAATGGCATTATCATAATATTTTTGCGCGCGAATTCTGCGGTGACGTCGCCGAGCGCTAACAAAGCCGTTAAGCTCGAAGGCAGTCGCTGAAGCGCGCATGCGCAACAAGCCGCGTAATCAGCTTTTGACTCACTTTCAGCTGCGGCCGCAAGTTTATTTTCCAGTTTTTGTGCAAACCAACACACACACATAAATGCGCGCTTACTTTCTAAGGTAAAAGGGACAAAGCAAAAATGGCAGAAAATCGTAACAAACCCACAATGTAGCGTATGTTGGAAAAAGACATAACAACAAAAGCGTACGCTCGCTATTCAAACGTTAACTACTCGAGTGGCAGTGAGTGTCCCGCTTTACTTTCGCATTTCATTTTCACTCTCATTACACAGCTGTTGTTGTTGTGGCAGCTAGCAGCTAGTGTGGTATGCATGTGCGTGTGAGTGTGTGTGCATGTGGCAGCGCTAGGTGCTCAGACGCAGTTACGCCAACGGCAACGATGCGTGGCCACATTTCTTTTATTTTTCATTTTTTGCTTTTCTTTTTCATTTTTTGGTTTTGCTTGCAGCATTTATCTTGTCTTGTGTCGCCTGAGACAAATAACAGATAATGATGTTATAATGAATGTGCACGTACATATGTACATATGTATGTGTGTATGTGCCATGCTCGTACATATAAAATTAGAAATAATAATGAAATCCGCCTCAACGGCAACTGTAGCAGCAGCAGCAGCAACAGTCACGCTACGCTGCACGAGCCGGGAAACATGAGTTGTGTGCTGTGAGCCCCTTGTGCTTCCGCCACTGCTGGCTGCCCGCAGCTCTGCCAGCAACGACAGTTGACAATGTGTAACTTGAGAAAAGAAAACACAAAGGCACACACAGTGCAAATAACAACAAATAAAAAATTAGTTGAGATCTGAAGATTTTACATTATTTCTGCCACGCCATGCCGCTCTATTAACCGAGTGAAGTCAGTCGACTTTTTCATATGCAAATGTGTAATAATTTAGCGAGATCACAACTAATCACAGCTGTTGGCGGGAACTCGTTACCGTGGCGCATATAAAATAACGTGACTCAAAACAGATTTGCTTCCAAACACAATTTTCGCTGCGCCAAAGTGAAAAAGGCTGCAACACTTCACACTTAATTATTTCACACGCTTTGGCGCACACACACACACACACACACAGTCATAAATGGCTTTGGTGGCAAAGTGAAAAATGAAAGTTGTTATGCGCAACAGAGTTAACGCTAATGGCGACACTGCAGCTTCCACAGGCGTGCGTCGGCCATGGCGTATGAGTGCTCTGCAAGATGCGTGGGATGCATGTACATACGTGTGTAGGTGGCGCATAAGTACACTTTTGCATAAGTATGTGCCTTCGCATACAGCTGCTGCTGCACGCCATACTTGTAACGGTACTACTGCATGCAACAACAAAAACAAAAACAACAGTTCAGAAGTGGAGTAGCAGAAACGTCGCGCTGGCGATATTTTACGCGTAGAAAATATCATAAAATCTTCAATGGCAATAAAAGCGCAAATATGCGGGTATACATGTATGCTTGTAGCTGTAAAGAGGGGCTAAAACAATTTGCACCATTTCGCCCGAGTCAATAAAACGACAGTCGGTCGGCAATTTCGCCGTTTGCTGTATTGAAGAATTTGAATGCCGTTTCCAATGCTCCAGCTCCGCGTATACTCACAACAAACACAACAACAAATGCAACGAAATAAATGCAAGCACACACACATACGTAGAGGTCATGTGTAAAAGCACACATAAAAATAACTGCAAATGCATGAAAATTTCAGAAAAAGCCAATATTAGCAGAAAACATGTTAAGTAAAGCAAAAATGGGACGCTTTATAGCGGCTTATAAATATGTTTGCTTATGTCATGTCACAGCCAAAGTCATAAAAGCAACGCACAAGTAACATTTTTATATTCTCTCAGAAATAAATGTGGACTTTTAAGAGAGCAAAACATTTGACTTGAGCAGTTCTTGCAGACAGCGCATTAAATTATGGTCTTAAGTGCAAATATTTGCATATATTTTACGGTACGGTTAAACCACGTCTGCAGGTGATTAAGAAACATAAAAATGACAGTGTGTCAAATAAAATATCAAACCATAATTATGGGCTTGCACGGACTGACTTCCTGATCACAGTAAGATGCATACATACATATGTACATATGTGCATATATACGCTTAATTTTACTATAGGAAAACTGGCGATATTCCAAAGTGTAAATATCCGATGTAAATGTATTACAATTTTTTCCCCAGAATATCACAACTATTTAATCAACTTTTTTAATTTTTTTTAATACATAAAATATGAAATTTGTCCACTGAATTGAAAAAACCAATTTTGGTTTTATTTGACACGAAATTTTCACTGAAATTTTCATTTTTTTTGTAAAAATGTTTGCCAAAAATCCAAATTTCAATTTAAAAAAAATTTAAATATTTTTTTTTTTCAAAAATTTCAGAATTTCTTTGTTAACAATAAAAATTCTAATAAAATTCTTCATTTTTATATGAGCAAAAAATGTAAAGCAAAAAACCCACTTTGGTTTACTTTTATATTTTCGTTTACGACCATTTGACGCGAAATTTTCACTGAAATTTTCATTTTTTTTATAAAAAATTTTTGTCAAAAATCCAAATTTCAGTTTTTAAAAAATATAAAATATTATTTTTTCCGAAAATTTCAGAATTTCTTTGTTAACAATAAAAATTCTAATAAAATACTTCATTTTTTATATGAGCCAAAATTTTTGGAAAAACGCTGTTTTTTACCCGAGTATACCCAAATAAAAATAAAAAATATAACCTGCTTTAAGGATGAAAGCTACTTGTAAGTCAGAAAAATAGTTAGTTCGTGAATTTTAAATCGAGGGGCATTTTGTTTGATAAAAATATCATGTACATTCACAGAATTTAATAAATTTTTATAATCGAATCGAAATTATTATCAAAAATATTAATCTTTCTATCATTACTTAACAAATATGTATGTGTATATAAAAAGGTCGAGTGAAATGTTCAAGCCATTTTGGAAAAATTTTCCTCTCTCTCTCTGAACTGTTCGGTTAACCGCTTGCTAACTGCTGACGAATCGAAAACAATTTGTAAGCCATTAATTTCAAAAGCACTTAAAAAATATGTGTAAGTACATACATACATATCTAGAAAGCAAATTTCTAAGAACTAGAAATAATCAAAATTATTTGAAATCGCTTGCTTTTTGTTATTATATATAATAACTAAACTAAAAATATTGAAAATTAACATTTAAATTTTTTTCACAAATTTCACAAACATTTCTAAGAAGCTGCACTCACGATTTGTTTACTTGCACTCTGCATTTACCAACATATTTAAATAAATACTGATATACGAATTTTAAATTCAAAACATGAATCTTACACTGCAGTGAATAATTCCGTGTCGGGCGCTAATTTCAAACGACAGTCAAACTATAAAAACTGATTGCGGGATCCCTTCACACACAAGCAGTTAGGCTGGCAGTAGACGGAGCTCATTAGCTAAATACTTGAACAGGTAGATATGGGATTACTCAAGACGAAAATACATATGTATGTATGTATATATGTATGCATATATACATACATATGTACATATACATTCATGGGTGGTCGTTTAGAAATTTCGATACCCACATACTGCCAAATTATGAGCGTTGAAAATGATGACACATTTCGGGCTTTTGAGTTGTATGAATATAGGAGCATATGTATGTACATACATATATTAGAGTGGGTAAAAAAGTATAAATTTTTTTTCTTGGTACTCAGAAAAATAGGTGCTTAGAAACCTCATCGAAAGACT
The DNA here is from genome assembly GCF_016617805.1 of Bactrocera tryoni. Lineage (NCBI taxonomy): Eukaryota > Metazoa > Arthropoda > Insecta > Diptera > Tephritidae > Bactrocera > Bactrocera tryoni. The sequence continues at coordinate 84,372,075 of NC_052499.1, forward strand.
TTCCCAGCATTATAATTATTTTTTCTTATTATGAAATGAAAAACATTGTATCTCGCTTTCAACTGCTTACAAAAATGTCTCGTTTCATAGAGTCTGACGGATATTCTCTACAAAATTACTCTTCAAAAAGGTCTCTCAAAAATTTAAGATTGATTATTTTAAGATAATTTTTTTATGCATTGTATAACTGAGTGAAAAAATCATTTTAAATTGCAAAACTAATAGTTTGTAGGAAGTTTACTACTCTACAAATTGGTCTCTTGTCAAATCTATTTTAAATTTTTTTTTGGTTGTTTTTTAATTTTTTTTTTATTTTTTATTTTTTTAATTTTTTAATTTTTAATTTTTTTAATTTTTTTAATTTTTTTAATTTTTTTTTTTTTTTTAATTTTTAATTTTTTTATTTTTTTAATTTTTTTAATTTTTTTAATTTTTTTAATTTTTTTTTTTTATTTTTTTTTTATTTTTTTTAATTTTTTTATTTTTTTATTTTTTAATTTTTATTTTTTTATTAATTTATTTTATTTTTTTTATTTTTTTTTTAAATTTTTGTGTTTTTTTATTTTTTAATTTATTTTAATTTTTTTTTTTTTAATTTTTAAATTTTTTTCATTTTATTTTAATTTTTTTTAATTTTTAAATATTTTTTTTTACTTTTTTTTAATGACGTTTGACGATGGATATCTTATATGCTGAAGTCAATCGGGAAATACCTGAAGAGACTTTCTAAGCGATTTCTAAGAACATATTTTCAAAATTGTAAACATTTTCGATTTTTTGACCCATCCTATTGCATATCGTATATGCACATGCAAAAATATTTACTTACATGAAATAAATATATATTTAAATTAGATAAAACTGTCAGCTGCTGAGATGAGAACATGTATACCTAGTGTGTACTTAAATACACGTTTATTGGTTTTGCTTTCATTTGCCGGATGTAGGTATGTACATATGTATAGTATACGAAGTCCAGCCACTCAAACTCACTTCTACAAATCTTTAATGACAGGAACCGTTTCTTTGTACTGCAAATTAACTTAAATTACACACATACATACATACATATGTATGTGTACATACAATGTCAACCTGTCTATGAAACAGCAAAAACAAACACACGCAAATTTGAATATACATATGTATTAACATTTGTATCGCTCTGACTCAACCGTTTTCGGGGATTTGGGAATTCGAACTTAAATATTATTAGCTATTTTCGCACGTTCGCTCGAGGGAGCAGCGCTTTCGTCTCGCTTAATATTTATATTTGCTAATGTGATTTGCTTCTAAGTCATAAATTGCAGTGATATTGACAGCGAATTAGTTACTTTATATTCCGACTTCATAGACCGACAAGAAACGATCATAAAACAGTGTAAATAAATGCAGCCGGAGGGAGACACAACCTACACACACATACACACACTTACGCAAATGCCAGCGCGGAAATAGCAACTGGCATGCGCGGCGGTTTGTGCTGGTCTAGCAACCACAACAACAATAGCAAATGACATAAATTTTAGCAACAGCTGTTGTACGTATGTTTGCTATATTATTATTATTTTTTTAATTTTATGCGAATTCCACATTTAATTGCACGCAGCGCTGGGCGTTTGCTTGTTGCTTTCAGAAAAAAAACTGTTGAAAATTTGCGGTTGAACTGGATTGTGGTCGGGCGCTGACTGCAGGCGCACACAATATATCATATCACTTGCACTTATACAAACACAACTAAATATGTATGTATGTATGTGATGTAGGTTGAGTTGTGCGCACGCATTCGCACGCCGCTGAATTGCACTTGTTTCTCAGCCGAGAGCCACTTGACTGTGAACTCCACGCCGCTCGTTTCGGTCGTGTTATTAATCGGCTTATTATGTTTGCGGATTTTCGGAAGCCGCGTTCCACTTTAAATACGCAGCTGATTGCTTAGGACCGACCTTGTCTTTGCACAATTAAATGGCGTTTAATTGCCTTAGGAAAAAATCGCAAAATGAGGCGAATTTGAGGCGAGTTGGGGCCTCATTAAGTGCCATTCATCCAGCATGCTATTAAAAAACTGGCGAAATTATAATCAATTGTCATAATTAGCGTTTGATTAAGTAATTAGGTGTGTGTGCATATGTGCATGTTTAATTTTGGTTCATTGGGCTTTGAATTGCAGCGATTTGTCTTAATACAATTTGGTGCTTTTTAAGGATCGAAATAACCACACAATGCATTTTCACACTGAGGCAGAAATATAATATAAATGTATATAAAATACTATAAATTGTGCCAAATAAAAACTGTGAAGACGGCAAACATCAAAAGAAAATATATTTTTATTTTTTTTCAATTTGATGATTTTATAATTTCTAATTATTTTCGTTCACCTTTGTAAAAAACAATATTTTTGAAAAATTATAATACGAAAATTGTGATGTCATCTTAGCGTTAGCTCAGCAAAATAACTTTAGTGACGTCATTTTAGCGACAACTAAGTACTAGCCATTTGATTTTTTCTGCTTATTTTGAATATATTTTTCTGTACAATGACATTAAAGTTCTTCGATTGTGTGGAAAATGGAAGTTCGGAAGGGCAAAAATTATTAATTTTTAACAATTTTTATACCCTGAACAGGGTATATTAAGTTTGTCACGAAGTTTGTAACACCCAGAAGGAATCGTCGGAGACCCTATAAAGTATATATATAAATGATCAGTATGTCGAGCTGAGTCGATTTAGCCATGTCCGTCTGTCTGTCTGTCCGTCCGTCTGTATATATACGAACTAGTCCCTCTGTTTATAAGATATCGTTTTGAAATTTTTCAAACGTCATTTTCTCTTCAAGAAGCTGCTCATTTTTCGGAACGGCCGTTATCGGACCACTATAACACATAGCTGCCATACAAACTGAACGATCGGAATCAAGTTCTTGTATAGAAAACTTTCACATTTGACAAGATATATTCACGAAATTTGGTATATGTTATTTTCAAAGACAACAATGTAATATCCGAAGAAATTTATCAGATCGGTTGACTATAGCATATAGCTTCCATACAAACTGAACACATAGTTACTAACAGAAATGCGCCTGTAAAGGGTATTTAGCTTCCGTGCAACCGAAGTTAACGTTTTTTCTTGTTTTATTTACTTTTATTTTATTACTATTTATTTTTATTTTTTATTTCTATTTTATTTTTCTATTTTTTTATATTTTTTTCTTTTTTTATATTTTTTCTTTTTTTATATTTTTTTCTTTTTTTATATTTTTTTATTATATATTTTTTTATTTTTTTTTATTAAATTTTGATATTTTTTAAACACTTTTTTTATTTTTTTATGTCGTTTAAATTATATTTAAATTATTATAAGAATCGTAGATTATTTTATAGGCAATACCTTATAGATTTATAATATTAATTAACAGCAATTAAGAACCCTTTGTGTAGTAATTTAGGAAACAGCGAATGACTCGTTAAAAATTTTATTTTATTTTTATGCATTTTTTGAGTATATTCAATACACATGCATATGTAAATATATCCTTCACATTTCAAAATATTTGAAGCAGTGGTTTTCTTTAAAAAAAATCCAAAAAATCACATTTCTTAGGCGATTACATTATCCCTTGAAAATTCCAAAAAATTTATTTGTGAATTGTGCATCTTTACAAAATAAATTTATTATTATAAATATTTTTTCTTAATAAAAAATATTCAAAATAGGCCGTTTTTTGTACGACGAAACCCATGTAACCCTTTAAAGAAGAACCAAATGTCATGAAGAGCTGCCTGAACAGCTCTCTAAGTCAACTAGTAAACATATAAATACGTATATTTGCCTTACAAAGACTTTGTATATAGCAACTTATGAAATTTCGCTAATTGCAACACTGTGAGGAGTTTCTTTGTCTACCATGTCACCTACGGTGTTTCTCTAATATATTTTTTGCCTCGCATAACATTCCGTTTTCTAATTGCACACAACAGCCTATAAAAGGAAGCCGCACCCATTGTTAATAAATCAAAAATGCATTGAAATGCAAATGTGCGAAAATGCAACGCTGGCGGATAACGTTAACAAAGTGAGCAAACAAATCTACGTGCGAGGGCCTCTAGGAATTTGTACGGAATATTTCTATATATTAACATATTAACATACATTTGTATGCAGTTGTAGATGTACCTCCACATAAAGTTTATAAAAATAATTATGATGCTGATAACTGTTGTTTTTTAAACATATTCGTATCTGCAAACAAATCTGAGACGATTTAACGGTTTAAAGAACATAATACTTGATTCCGTACCATAGAAGTTACAACTGGCAATGAATGTTCCAGCAATTGGAAGGTTAATAAATCTGCAATTTTTATTGCTAGGAAAAGTGGAACGACTACTTTGAAATAAGTGAGATTAAACCCATTTGTAATGAAATATTAAAGCGCACTGCGTCAACACAAATTAACAGGCAATCAAGGCAAATGTGAAAATAATAACTGTAAAACGTATTATAATGAACTTAGCGGTGGTAATATTCGCATAATTTCGCAGTTCCTCTACCATTAAGGCGATCGGGCTAAGTACTGAGTGTGATTAAGCTTCCAAGTGCCGGCACTCAGCCAACAAGTAGGGAAGCAAGCAAATACTCATAAATCTCCACTTGTGTGACAAGTGGCTGTCAGTCAATCGGCGCAGCATCGGGTGCTGAACAATCGCTCAGGTGCGTCGTAAGTAAGTGATGCCACCTGTTTCGTAAACACCCACTAACAGCCTGATTACAAATGCAAACAAGCGGATGTACATACGCATGAGCGGCGAAGAAATCGAACCAATCGGCGAAATGCGATTGCAGGCACAGCCACACACAACTACAGAAATACTATACGTGTATACACTTATGACGTTATCAACTCTTGATCGCCTTATCTATGTGCTTATGACATTGACAGGTGATTTCTTTGGTTGTTTATTATTGACACAGGCGTTGTTGGTCTTGTTTTTACTCGTTCGCCTGCATTTATCGCTAAGATAAGAACACTCACCTGTAAAGAAAGAGAAAGAAAGGGAAAAAATTAGCTTGCTGTTTCATATTTAAAGTGCGTTTATAGTAATTTAATATGGATACAGTATATGATATATGTACATATCTATATATAAAAAATGCATAGGTAATAAGAGTTTGTAACTTTTGGTGTTTAGATTTAGCGTCAAAATGAGTATACTTAAGTAAAGCTAAAATATAAAAATTAAATTTGTTTAGAAGAAGTGTAATAATAATGTATAAATAACAAAATATGTTTTCATTAATTTATTTATTTTTAAAATTTTCTTTGGTTCGCCTTGATTCTCTTTTAAACTTTTAATTTTTTAATTTATAATTTTTATTTATTTTTTTTATATTTAGCATTATTTTATGTTGGTAAATACATACATACATACATATGTATATTTTACTAATTTTATTTCATTAATTTTTTTATTTTTCATAATTTTTATTTTTTTTTTGTGCTTTGATTCTCTATTATCCTTATCTTTTTATTTTTATTTTTACTTTTTTATTTATGTATTTATATTTAACATTTTTTTAATGTTATTTTATTTTACTTTTATTCTTTTTAATATTTTTTTTTATAATTTTTTTATTATTTATTATATTATTTAATTTTTTATATCTTTTTGTTTCATTATTTTTTCATAAATGCATACATATTTTCTTTATTTTATTAATTTTATTTCACTAATTAATTTTTTTTCGGCTTGACTCTTTTTTATCCTTATTTTTTAAGTTTATTTTTATATTTTACTTTTTTATTTATTTATTTTTCTATTTATTTAACATTTTTTAATTTTATTTTATTTTAACTCTAAATAATTTTTTTTTATTTTTATAAATATGTAATTTTTATTTATTATATTATTTAATTTTGTATACCTTTTTATTATATTATTTTTTATATTTTTTAAATACAAATATGTTTTTTACATAATGTTTGTCTAATTTTCTTTCCGGAAATTATTGCCGGAGTATTTAGTTGCCTTTCCAAACTTTTTTTCAGAGTTGAGTGCTGCTATTTCTATTAATTTGCGCCTAAAGAAAGCATAAGATGTTTAAAGTGTAAAGAAACAAAATATTTGCTTAATTGTTGTTTTGAAATTTTTTTTTATATTTTTTTGCTAAATAAATTTTTAGTATTTTTTCATTTGTCATTTTTAAATTTTTTTTCCTTTTGTAATATTTTTATTTATTTGCATTACTTTTATTTTTATTTTACAACAGAAGAAGAAATAAAATTCATATTTTCTGTCTGGGATCGTTGTCGGACCCTGTTTCAGGGTTGATTGCCACAATACCATAGTTTCTTGTTAAAAACCAAATTATTATTGGTTTTGAGCGACTTAAAGTTCGAATGAACTTCGTGTGCTTCATTTATTCACCAAAATAGATTAAATTTCCATTTGCTAGACACAACAAAGGAAAAAATAAATCATACGCAGTAGAGTACAAGAAAATATTTCTATAAATAAATTTTACAAAGGAAAACTTAAGCTCTTTTGCTTAATTTATGCAGCTAATATATATTATTTGTTGTTGTTTACGTAAATTTGTTACCAAAAGCGGCTGCGTGCCTTATATAAACAAACGCCGCCCCTCCACTTATATAGACCACATATGCGTCCCGCAGAATTATGACATAAATCCACGAAAACAAAAGTGCTCACGGTTGCTACTTTTCGTGATTGAGTGCGGTTGAGCCGCCGGGTGAGTGCGTGTGCCATTTTTTGGAGCTTTAATAAGACTTTATACACAAATACATACATATGTATATTTATATGCACGCTTTAACGATGAGACATTACTTTGAACTACTTTTCTTAAATTATATATTTATGCGTGTATATATGTGTATGTATTAATTTACTTTCCATTGTCACGGAAATACGCAGGCATTGTTCATATTTTTTATGTTTATTATTTATATTTATTTGTTTTACTTTTATTACATTTTTAATTATGCATATTTATATGCGACGACAGTCGGACTTGGCAGATTCACAGCACACTCATAGACACACACACAAAGGCAAAGCGTAGGTAGGGACCTCCACACGCCAGCGCAGTGTTGCATACAAATGGCTTGACGATGGAATAACTCCAATTGCTTTAATGCAGCGCTTTGTCGTACACAAAAAAAACATACTTACAATCGTATGTATATATCCATACATATATATGTATTTATGCAGCATTGTAAGAAGTAGTGAATATAAAAATGGTGCGCCAGTGGGTAGCTTAGGCAAGACAAGTTTCTATTGCGTTCAAGTGCAGCAATTTGTTAGTACGAAAATATGAAAATTTTTTATATATACATACATACATATGTATATATAATATACGTGTGTATTTGCAGCAGAAGTGCTTCAGCGCGCGCCTTTAAACGCAACCCACTCGGCAGCAATAAAAGATAATCTTGTATAATAATAGTGATGACTTTGAGTGTTGCCTACTTATTAAGCAGTTGAGCAACAGCTGCTGCAGCAATTGTCAAATGCCAGACATTTAATACAATAAATCGGATGTGTGTCCACCTACTTACTTATATAAATAATACTATAAAGTACATTGTGAGTCAAAAAACAGACTAGTGCACTTTTTATTATTTTTTTATTATAAAAAAATATTATTATTTTTATTTTATTTTTTATTTAATTATTATTATTATTTTATTTTTTTATTATATTTATTTTTTTTTTTTAAATTTATTTCTTATTATATTTATGTTTTTTATAATTTTAATATTTTTTTCCTTTTTTTTATTATTCTAGTATTTTTGCAGACATTTTTTATTTTTAAACATTTCTATATATCAATTTTTAGTTTTTTTAATAGCAATTTTTTTATTATATTATTTTTTTATTTTCTTTTTATTATTATTTTTTTTTATTTTTTTATTATTTTTTTTTAATTTTACTAATTATGTAAATATTATTTTTATATAGGTATTTTTTTAAATTTCCTTCTCACTTTAGATTTCATTATTTTTCTCGTATTTTTTACATACATTTTTTATTATTTTTTAAATTTTTTACAATAATTTTGTTCTATTACTTTTAATTTTTTAATTAGCAATTTCTATTTATATATTTTTCAATTTATAATTTTTTTCTATATTACTAATTATTTAAATATTATTTTAATATATAGTACATATATTTTTTAAATTTTCTTCACGCTAGCTTTAGTATTATTTTAGTTTTTTTTTTGTATACATTTTGATTATTTTTTAAATATTTTATATTAATTGTGTTTTATAATTTTTTTTCTTTTAATTTTATTTTTGCTTTTATTAATTTTTATAAATTTTTTTAAATTTATTTTCTCATCTTAGATTATATACCATATTTGTTATTATTTTGTATATACATATGTAAGTACCTGTTATATATTTTTAATATTTGTTATATTATTTTTTTGTTATTTTTTGTATCTGTTTTTATTTATAATTCTTTTTTGAAAAGTAAATTCATTTAAAATAGTTTTCGTAATTTTTTTAATTATTTATTTTCTTACTTTTTTCTTTGGTTTTTATGAATTTTTATTTTTAATAAAAATATAATCTTTTTTAATTTTATAAATATATATTTTTTTTATTTTTTTACATTTTTGGTATTTTATTTAAAATGAAAAACATATCTTCAAGATATATATTTATTTGTGTCATTCCATTCCAGTGACGCAACATTTTCGTCTTAGCCTTCGGCTGTGTGACACTCAAACCATGTTCGTAGACAAACCTGTCACTTATCTTTCTTAGCGCTGCGCAAGTGAGCTTTAATTTTAAAGTTTTTGTCTTTTCAGTTATTTTTTTGTAATTTTTGTTTTTGTGTCGGCCTACGACATTCATTACTCAACTACACCCATTTCAGCACACGCAATGCGCAACGCAACTCATTTGTTTCGCCTCGACAATCGTCGGTACACTTGCTTTCAAGTCGTGGTCACCAAGTGTCTGATTCGTTGTCGCTTTACCAATGTCAATTTCAGTTTTTTGTCTTGACAATAAATTGCAGAACCCAACTATTTGCGTAGGCTCTTTAAATATATCATTATAGTTTTATGTGTACAAAATAAGTATTTGTCTAGTTTTCGTCTGTAACCGGAAAACCCACGAATTATTTCAACGCTCACTTTTTTACGCGTCAATTTCAAGTTCCTTTCTTCGACCACGCAAACTCCGAACTGCGTTCTACTTTTAAGCTAAAAATATGCATATTTATACCATTGAAAGTGAATGTCAAATTGACATTTTCAAGTTTACGACGACCACACAATTTGCTTGGCTTTGCTGGGGGACTTTTTTTTTGGTAAAAACTCTTAACAATGGGAGTCATTGAAAGAGGGTTAGAGGATGCCACGAGATTTGTGGAAGACTGTATAAAACCTAGATATAAAGGATCAGTGTGACAAAGTTGATTTGACCACATCCATCTGTCTGTCTGTATATAGGCGAACTAGCTCCTTAGGTTTTGAGTTCTGACCGATTTGAAATTTTGCAAAAATCCCATTCTTTCAAAGCAGCTGCTTACTTGTCGGAACCGCCGTTATCTCATCACTAGAGCATAAAGCAGCCATACAAACTGATCGGTTATTATATATTCGATGCAACCAAAGTTAACATTTTTGTAACTTTTCTTCTTGCCGTAACTCCACGCTCAATTATGGCAAACTATCTTTGTTTTTTGTTATTTATATAATGGTTTTTGTTACTGCATTTCTTCAGCGGGCACATTGGTACACGCCCAAAATGGTTGGGACAACTTTCTCTTTCTACTTATTTGGTCGAAACGTCTGCGCTTGACGCCTGACCAGCCAACTGTGGTGTCCACACTGTGTGCGCATTGTCAGCCCCCGCACTTACACTTGTTGCAAGCGGCAGTGGCAGTTTAATATAAACAACTGGCCATTACACAAAATGATTCCCTGCAAACAAATCAAGAAACTCAACAAAATAATGACAAAAATGTAAGAGAAATCAAGCAAAGGCTTTTTGACCAACTGGCCCTGTGCTGCAGCAGGCGAATGTGTGCGTGCGGGTTACGAGTGTATGCGGAGGAAATTATAATTATACTGTAAAATAAATCACTCCAAAAATAACAAGAAAAAACGTTAACTTCGGCTGCACCGAAGCTAATATATCCTTCACAGGTGCATTTCTTTTAGTAACTATGTGTTCAGTTTGTATGGAAGCTATATGCTATAGTAATCCGATCTGAAAAATTTCTTCAGAGATTACATTGTTGCCTTATAATCTATACCAAATTTGGTGAAGACAAATTGTCAAATGTGAAAGTTTGCCATACAAGAACTTGATTCCGATCGTTCAGTTTATATGGTAACTATATGCTATAGTTAACCGATCTGAACAATTTCTTCGGAGATTACATTGTTGCCTTAGAAAATAATCTATGCCAAATTTGGTGAAGATACATTGTCAAATGTGAAAGTTTTCCATACAAGAACTAGATTCCGATCGTTCAGTTTGTATGGCAGCTATATGTTATAGTGATCCGATATCGGCAGTTCCGACAAATTAGCAGCTTCTTGAAGAGAAAATGAGGTTTGAAAAATTTCAAAAGGATATCTTAAAAACTGAGGGACTAGTTCGTATATATACAGACGGACGGACTGACAGACAGACGGACATGGTTATATACTTTATAGGGTCTCCGACGCTTCTTTCTGGGTGTTACAAACATCGTGACAAACTTAATAAAACTTAAAACAACTAAATAAAAAGTAAGAAATGGCTCTCAAAATGTCCTTAAGAAGGCTAGAGACCATTCCAGAGGACTTCAAACCGCTTATAAAATGAGGAATATTTATTTTGATACGAAACTCAAGAGGCATAATATTGAAGATTTCACAACTGTTTTTTAGTTGTTATAACACACACACAAAGGCATTATTATCAAGCAAAAATTCTTCATTTCTCAAATATGTAAATAGTGGCTTATCTCGCTGTTATACCACTATCTACTCACATACTTACATATGTACATATCTATATGCGAACTGAAAACAACAAAAGTATCCATGCTAAGAAGGAAGTTCATACGCTTACGATTTATAGTACAAAGTCATCGCTATAAATACGCACACACACATACACATGCATATGTATAAAGAAATATGTATGGATATGCCTCTGCATACTTACGCCACACGCTGCGCAAACACATGGCAGATAAAGACACTTTCAACAGGTTCATTGTGTGTATAATAAGAAAATATTTACTTCCCGTTGAGTACGCGTATCAAACAGCAGAATAATGCCGCGACAAATAAATTAGCCAAACGCTACCGACTCCACTGCAACAAGATCACTAGATCGCCGTGCGTCCAACAGTGGCTGGGCGAAGCAGGAGGACGAGTAGCGAACCTGAGCAACCCCTAAAATTAACATAACAAAGAGACACTTTTGTATTGCTGCGACTTGACGAGGCAAGCGGCGCTGAGCCAAGCATGACACGGTACCCTCCCTCCACCAGCAATGAAACCACAACTAAGCAGCATTCGTTGAGGTTATGACCTCTGAGTGCTGAATTTATATTACATTTGTGTATATTGCTATGAGCGCAGTGTGTTTTTGTGTATACAAATGAGAATTTTTAAATTGAAGCAGCTTTAAATATAGACTATACGGCAAGGTAGCTTCGTCTGCGGGCCAGGAGTCGGAAAGCCAAACGAAAAAGCTAAAGTAAATTAAATTATAAGTATGTGGTGGCAAAGGTAGCTATTGTTTGGGGTTGAAAGATGGTTGCTTGATCAATTATCAGACGTTGTGACGCAGCAAGCAGTTGAAAATGTCGATTTTCAAGGTTTCTACAAATATAATATACAATTTCGGGAACGTTGTGATGATGATGCAGCTTCTAGAAAGCGTTATTTGATCACTAACTGACATTCGAAGACCAAAAAACATACGATTTTATTCGAAAAGTCAACGCAGTACCATTCGGGGGAAGCAGAGGAAGAGGCAAATTTCCATTCCGTTGGAAAGACCAGGTGGAGAAGAGCCTAGATGCACCAGTATGGTAGTTTTTATTTTTGAGATTCGCAATACAAGGATCACTGGAACTAATTTAAAATATTTGTAAATTTGGAAATAATTTTTTTTGAAATAAACGAGATATTTTAGGTTCCCTAAAAGTTAGTAATGGAAAATTACGTTGTTCGAAAACCAACGAGAAGTTTACACAAAATTAAATGTCTCCAAAAAATGCGTCGAAACCGTCGAACAATCTAGCGAATGGTGCTAAAACAAAAAACAGGATTAACTGAAGACATCGAAGGCTATCTCAGCCAAGTCTCATAAAAAGTGTAATTTGGGATGCTTTTGTTAGATCAGGAGCCCATTTTGAAGGCGATAGTAAATAATCATTTAAAAAATACGCGAAAATGAGCACGTTAGTCCGGGTCAAATTTGATCAGACGGGATAGTCTTAATAATGTGTTAGAAGCGGGTTCATAAATCGAAGAAAGTTGCTTCAATTTGTTTCAAACGTGACATTAACCCATTACTTCCCACTGTCCTATTTATAGGACACCATAGTAAATTTTTTTTTTTTCAAAACTGACCGTTTATTTTAATTATTTCTGTAGAAATTTATATTCATGTACTATTTTCCTATTATAATATTATTTTCTCGCTATTAAAAGTATTAACATTATTTTAATATAAATTTTTAAAACTGGTCAATTTTATAATTTAGGTCACTACATGATGAAGAGGGACAAACAGAGGCGTTGCCAAAGACTAGGTTGTAAAAAAAACCTCTTACTTTTTGTGTCAAATGCGATAAAACACTTTGCAGTAATTGTTTTATACCTTATCATACCATATCATACAAAATAAGCTTAAATACGATGATAATTTTAATAAAACGGGCTGATTCATCAATCAAGGTATTTTTTTATTTTTTTTATATTAAGAACACTGCCGAGATCCAAAACTGATCTGCCGAAGAACAAATGATATAAGGCAAACATATGGCGGGGCACAGAATATCGACAGTAAGTCACAGTGAATACAAAATTTTCCAACTGAACGCGGCAACAACACACACAGCTCAGAGCTGGTAAATGAAACCCATATGGCAAGACATGTGTACCAAAACCACACGACCACAAGCAGTATAACCGGTGCATGGCGACATCGACGACGCCAATATCGTTGCAAACACACACACGTATTTTGACATCTGATATTAAAAAACGAAATTACAACGCCAAGCAATTGAGTTTCCAAAAGAATTCTATGCGATACCAAAATCTTCTCATCAAAATAGTTGAATGCCATCAAAGCCAACACATGGACGGCAGACGTATTTGTCAAAATAGCGCAAAACTAAAACGGGTGGCAGGTCTGTGTGCCGCGTACAACAACAAACCAGCCAACCAGCAACAAAAGCGCAAATTTTACAAATTTCATTTTATAGACGATCGACGATCGACAAAAGCAGACATGCGTACATACATAACAGTATAACGAGAAATGTGTCAATATTTGCATGTGTGTGTGTTGGCTTGAAAAACGCGTTGAATGCAACAAAAAAGCAAAAGCGACTGTGGGCAGCCGGTTATTGGTGCGCGATCATGCAACACTTGAGCCGAGCAGGCTGCACGCAGAATTGGAACTAGTTGCCACACGAGCACGCCATGTAGGAGTCGAACGCCGCCGCCGCCACCACCGCACTGCCATTGCGCTGCGCTTTTCGCTTTTTGGTTCACTGCTGGAACTAGTTAGTCATATCGTTGCCCAAACTGCGCGCGTCTACTGCAGCAATGCGTTCGGCCGCCCATCGCTGTGTTTGTGTGTTTGGCACGAACGTTCGGACGCCAGCAATTTGCAAGTGTGGAAACATTACATTGATTGTTTGTGCGCAGCACCCTGAATGGGAGCACTTGGTGTGGACAAAACAATTTACATTTAGTCAAAAGGTCTAAAAAACATCGCCAGCAAGCAAAGCGCACTTACGGACCTGCGTGCACGCCGCATATGTTTTCAAGTGCCAGAGTACAATTATGGCATTGTGCATTTGTTCGACATTAGAGTTGAGAAAGAAACATAGATGCCAGCTTCAGATTACCGAAAAGTCAAAGCGGGTTCATTGTAGTACACGAACGCGTCGAGCAGCGTTCAGCCAGGCTGTCGGCGGGCGTGCTTCTGCAGCCGATGCGGAGGCTTTTGTCAATCCGCACGTACTCGTGTGTGCGAGTTATCGCGCTGTGCATCTTCCCGGCCGCGAGCGGTGAAAGAGGCGGACGCGCTGCTGACAGACAGTCAAACAAATTAGTCAGTTGCCGGTTGCCGAGCGCGCTCGTAAACAAATCTCACTATTTTGTGAGGAAATTGAATTCTTACTCATCTAAACACCTAAATGTACATATGTTTGTATGATCGCAAGCAAAAGCATATTCTTTAATTCAATTTCTGCTCGCGCGAGTGACGCATTCACGTTTTATCCGCGCGCTGCCGTCGCTGGTCTGCTCCTCATCCGAACGCGCTTGTTGTGCGTGTATTTTCATTTCTATGCGCGCGCGATTATACGCTCATTTGTATGTATATGAGCCGGTGGAGAATAGCACACATTTCTTTGGCATTTCAATGCTGGCGGTATTTTTATAGCAACAACACGTTCATCGTGCTTTGCCGACAAGCGCACAGAAGAACACCACACCGCATGTCTTGGCTATTAATGTTTCTTTCGACTCGCTCTTTTTTTTTATTATTTTAAGATATTTTTCGGCAATTTAACGCTTCGTACACATTTGCGATTATTTTTCCGTTGTTTTTTTATGCCCATACACGTGCATACATACATATGTTTGTAGGTAGTATATGCACCGCTTGCCGTATGTTCTTGCGGATTCCTTAGAGCTCCTGCTGATGTCAACACTTTGCCGCATTTGGTTCGTGTCGACTTGGAAACGTGCCTGGTGTTTTCTGTTCTCTAGCGCTGAAGTTTTTAATGATTCTAGATTCCACAAATACAGTCGGAATGTTTGTATACAAATTATTCCACATAAAAAAACCATTAGATAAAAAAAGATCGTTTCACAAATATTTATTGCACAAAAAAGGTTTTAATAAAGTGGCTTAAACAATTCTCACGACAATTTAAGGACGAGAATGTCATATGTGTAAAAAATTAGAAAAATCACGATTGGTGTTGCCCTCGAAAAATCAACCCTTATCTAAAAGTATTATGGAAATATGATCAACTAAAGCAATGATTATAGAAATAGATAGGTTAGGTTAGGTTAATCTGGTAGGCCAATAAGCCACACGTAGACCAGTTTGGTCCTTTACGATACCAGATGGAGTTCACTTGCTAAGTCCTAGCGAGTCATCGTTTAGGATGCCTGTGCTTGATGCGAGTTTTAACAGATTCTGCGCCTCACTATCAATACCTCCTCCAGTGTATCAACTTGTTGGGACCCCAGATGTTTATAGCGTAGTCTTGCCAATGCGGGACAAATGCACAAGAGATGCTCCATTTTCTCGATAGTATAGTGGCCAGTATCCCCGCCTC